>NW_014577170.1:529221-545008 GCF_000485595.1 Priapulus caudatus | reverse complement strand
TATAGTTGCTGCTTTTTCCCATGAAATAGTACAGTATTCTTTGAAGAATCTATCGGGGATGAATAACAGACATATCTGTTGCAGGCGTGATTAAAGATCCCAATCCGTCATTATTCAACCCTACTCCATGATCCATCCCTGATAAAATGTTAGCTCACGAATGCAACTAGCTAAGCAGTCTAATACAATTCCTAAATCTGTGTACCCTAGAATTACGTAAAGAATGCAAAAAAATATTAAATGCCAGAAGTCGTAGAATCTTTCAATTAGTGAGAACGTTCACCGACACAGAATGTGGAATTAAGTGTACACTATGTTCGACAGGGCGGCTCAAAACACCGACAACTAGTCACATCGCCTCGCCACGAGCAAGCTAACAAGTTAAACCGCAGCTGGCACATGCCGTCAGTGGAACGCACAGTTCGGTTGACCCGGATATCGCGTGCGAAGTCGCGCAGACGTTAAGCTGCCTTTATACGCGCATGTGTGTTTACGCGACTCTTTCCGTAAGTCGTTGAAAAATAAAATCGACGGATGCCGTACAGTTTTTGCGCGGAAATTTATCCTTACTTTCTCCTCAAGTTTGCTCGCGTGGGACGTGGGGTGATACGTCACCACACGCGTCCTTATAGATTGGGACAGAAGACCTCATTATTCGCTCCGGATTAGATTTCGTTTGGACTTGCCAAGTGTAATCGTAAACAGCTTCTAGTCTCGATAAAACACAGATGCTTCGTGCGACCGGCCTGAAGGACGGTTTACGGCCGTCGCGTATATAACCAGCTTATATTCGCTCCTCGTAGATTCACGCTAACTGAAGACAGTCAGTCCGAGAAGCGCCAATACACACGTTAATGGAGAACGAGAATAGCTCATAGAAGGGGCTGTTTACTAGAACGCTCCGAGGAGAAGATTCCCCTAGCTGACTTATAGTGGATCTGTGGAGGCCGTGGACACCCGCGGGCGAGTTATACACCGATATATCGCGTGCGAACTCACCGATAGGGTCTGAGCGAAGGCGCAGGTAGACACACACAGACGCGCGCGCGCACACACACGTACGCACGCGTGAACGAACGAACGCACGCACGCACACATACACGCATGAACGAACGAACGCACGCACGCACACATACACGCATGAACGAACGAACGCACGCACACATACACGCACACATATACATAGACACTGTCGCTCTCTATCTCGCCCCCCCCCACACACACATACACACACACACAAACAAACATACACACAGGGATAGAGAGTGGGGCTATGTGCGAGGCGTGCGCGCGCCCGTGTGTGCTTTATTTTTTATGCTGTCTAAACACAGAAAATTCTATGTATGACACATCGATATCATTGAAAAGTAATATAACCCAACTTTAATGGTAAGAGAAACAATACAAGGGATGTACCACCGACAATGCTCGCTGCCAAAAATTGTAAACTTAGGTCGAGCAAACCGATTAGGAATGTTATTCGGGCAGTCGCGATGGCATTCGGTGGCAATACTCGTGTGTGTATGAACGAAGTGTAGTCTACACATATTGCCTGGGAAACTGTTGCGCTTGATTGCCAACAATAGAGAACAACTATAATCAACACTTTGAAGCCCAAAGGAGGTAAGATGAAATGGAGAATCGCGAGCGACAAAAAGCACGTGCTGTAGACAGAAGGAATCACCCTGACCCATTCATCAATCTCAACAACACCTGCATACATTGTAACAAGACATGTGGATCCAGGATTGGCCTCGTCAGTTATCCGAGGACCCACAGACATCTATAGCCTTCCCATCAGAGACAATCATCCTCGAACTCGATGGATTGCCGATGATGATCTTGACACACATTGACAGCGCCTCTATACAGCTTCAATGCGCGCGTTCATAGTACTTTTGGATTAATGTCTGGCGGCCATTGTGGGTGTAGAGAATCAAGCCCTAATTGTGTTTAGAAGAGCATTATGCATCCGTCAGCGTGGACTACTGAAGCCGTACTGGAAAAGTAGCTGTGTTATTCAGATAAGGCACAATGAAGAAGAATGGCTGCTTTTAGACTCTCTTTTTAGCGTATTGAATCGTATACAAATAACTTTTAGTTCGGGTAAATATTTGTGAAGCTGCAGTAACAGATATCTCATTACAGCGTGTCTATATTGAGAGTGGACGAGAGAGCGGAAGAGACACACAGAGAGGGGGAGAGAGAGAGAGAGAGAGACAAAGGAAGATACACACACGCAGAGAGAGAGAGAGAGAGAGAGAGAGAGAGAGAGAGAGAGAGATGGGGGATAGAAGAAAAAAATACGTATAAAGAATATAGCAGATAGAGCACGCGCACGCACCCTCGTTCGCACGCACCCACGCACAGACGCGCAAACACGTACGCACGTATATATGCATGCGTATGTGCTCGAATGCATGTATACCAAGGAAAATAGGGAAAATGGTGAAACGAGAGAAAAATAACAAGAACAATGGTTCAAAGGAGAAATGGGAAGGGACTTAAGAGAACGGATACGGTAAATTGGGAATTAAGATAAAGATGATGACATAAAATAAGCGTATACACAAGAAGGGGAAATGGCAATTAAGAAAGAGGAAACGTATAAGCAACAATGCGAAAAGTCCAAATATAAGAAGAATGAGATTTAATACGTGAAAGCCATCGGAGGAAAGAAAACATTTCATAGCCCGAAAGAAGAAATCATCTTCTAGCCTCCAGAACTTTACAGCGTTAAAATACAACGTGCGAAAATGAACTATTAAATCGGAGACGTGCAAAGACAATGATTCAACACTAAATACGATGAGTTTGGGTCAGCGCGGGGGAAAGGAACCGAAGGTAAAAATACCGACGTAAACATGGCGGTCAATTCTTTGACGGTAGATATTTCAGTCGGACGTGACGTCATCGTCGTCGGCCGACGCTCGTACGTTCAGCTGCAGACTGTTCGCAGCGACGACGACACACACGCCATCGTTGCACGCGCACGACGCCGACGTGCATTTGTCGTCGGCAGCCAGGAGTCGGTCGGCGCGTAGTTCGTCGCACGTGTGCTGCATCGTCGCCCCACTTTTGTCGTCGGCAGCCAACATTCCGTCGGCGTCGTCCCGCGTTTCGTCGCACGTGTACGGCGCCGACGTCGCACATCCGTCTGCGACCAATAATCCGTCGGCTACGCGAGTTTCGTCGCACGTGTACTGCACCGACGCGCGCCTGTCGGCAACCAACAATCGGTCGGCGCGCGATTCGTCTATCGCCGACGACAACCACAAGCTGCGATGTCCGTTCGCGTGTCTTTGTAGCTTCCCATTAAGCTTCCGTCGCACCGCACGACAACGACATGCTCGCGCGAAGCTCTGCCGAAACGACTGACTCTGGAAGGCGTAGAGGAAAGGGTTCGTCATGGACGACGCGTACGAGAGCGAGAACACAGCGCAGACGACGTAGATGAGATAGCTCCGCGGCGCCAGCGACACCCGGATCATGATCTGCAGCGTCCAGTATGGCAGCCAGCAGAACGCGTATACGGCAATCACGGTGAGCACCATCTTGGTGACGCGTCGCTCGGAGCGTTCGACGTCGGCCGACATGGCGACGGCGTAGCGACGCGTGCGCATGGCGACCATGACGCGGGCGTACAGCACGAGGCTGGCGACGACGGGAATCGCGAAGCTGACGACGCACGTGTAGCACAGGAAGATGGTATCCGACGCGTGTCCGGGCCACGTGACGACGCACGTGACGTCCTCCTGCCCATCGTCGCCCTGAACGCCGGCGTAGAGGATGACGGGAAGCGTCATCATGAAGGCCATCGTCCAGACGCACGAGCAGATGCCGACGGCGAGTTTTCGCGTGCGACTGCGCAGCGACCGCAGCGGTTGACAAAAGACCATGTACCGATCAAAACTCATGACGATCAGCGACACTGAACTCGTGAACTGACTGACGGTCGCTGTCGTCATGTAGACTTTACACATCGCGTCGCCGAACGGCCACGTGTGCATTTGCGCCGTGACGATGACGAAGGGGATTCCGAGTAGGAAGATCTCGTCTGCGATGGCGAGGTTGACGAGGTAGACGTTGGCGACGGTTTTCATCTTGGAGAATCGCAGCACGACGTAGATGACGAGGCTGTTGCCACAGAGACCGACGACGCTTATGACGGAGTAGACGATCGTAAGCACGCTACGCGATATTGCCATCGCCATCATCGCCGCCGCCATCTCCGCGTCGTCTGCGCTGGACAATGATGATGATGACGGTGTGCAGTTGGCGGCGAAAGGCGGGTCGCACGACGGTGGCGCCACCGAGCTGCCGTCGGCCATTTTGTTGAAGGCTTGTTGTTCGAAATCGAGGCTGTTGATCTGTGTAGGATGGCGAGCGATTACGATGACACATTACACGCCATATGTACGCACACACACGCGCGCGCGTACACACACACACTCACACACACACACACACACACACACACACACACACACACACACACACACACACACACACACACACACACACACACACACACACACACACACACCAAACATATATTTACTAACTTTAAGAGCTACTGATGTACTATCATTTTCTGACCAATATTAGTTTGTTTCGATATCTTGGTTGATATATCGATAAATAAGCCCGATACTTATATATAGGTCTATAAACCGCGAGTTCGTCGGTTTAAACAACACCGGCGGTCGGTTTGTTATGATTTTTTTGATTCATATTATCAGAATCAAATCAAAAATATTTCACCCTAACTTATAGAGCTATTGATGTAGTATCTGTATTTGATCTAAACCCAATATATAGTTTTGTTCGGTATCTGATTGAGTATAATAATTAAATAGGCAGATACTATCTAACGTACTATATACGCGATCGCCGAAGTTTACAACCACCGGCGACTCGGTTTGTTGATTAATCTACTATTACAAAAACAGGTACATTGTTGCTAAATTCAATGTTTAGAGAGCTCTTGAAGTTGGCTTAATGCTTTCCCGATTTGGTGTCTTGGCGCGAGGTTTGAATGGCGTTATGTCCGCAAGATGTCTGAAAATTTCCGGTCAGACGGTGGATATTGCCTCGGAAATCTCGTCAGGGGTCTTCGCGTGTCCATGTTCCCGGAGGAGATTGGAGCACACCCCAAAATCGCAGCGTGTGGTGTATTTATCCACCGTCTGGGACCCATCCTCTTTTTTGTGGCTTTAATTCGGCGAATGTGCTTACGCCACAGTAAAAGAAATAACATTAGTATTTTTCTTTTGCGAGCGGGAGAAACTGTCGCTATCCGCCATTTTAAATTTTCTACAGTTCACGTGATTTCTTGAGTAATTTTACGTCAATCTGTTTGCGTGGCACGTGATACTCGGTGAACGTAAAATTCTCACGGTCATTTTACTTGCATGTAAATAATTCTACGCTGTGCGGCCTTTCATATAATATTAGGTAGTAAAATAATCAATGATGAGTGGTTTCCCACCACTTTCATTAGATTAGCATCGTAAGCTGGATGAACACAGTAATTGGACAATCATTTGGATGCGCAAGTTAATTTGGCATCCCACAGCATTATAAAATTTGTGATTTACTCGGCTATATATTATCAATTAGTAGTATATTTATATGTATGTCCTATATAGTATTTCAGTACTTTAAGAATTATTAGTGATTAGGTAATATAGTATTAAGGACGTATACATGTAAGTATAGTAGATCAGTGGCCTAGAATAGCCACCATAATATGTCTCCCGCTAGCTGCGGTGCGCGTCCGTGACATTTTTAACGCGATTATGAGAATTTGGAACAATGCCCGACTGCGCTAATCAGTTAATCATTTAACTAGATAAAATGCTCGACTGAACTCGAGCTACGATGTACAAGTTGGTTATAATCAAGAGCTAATAAATACCGGTATTTATTAGCTCTTGTTATAATATTATTTTGGCTCTTAAAAGTCAACATATAAAATCGACATCAACACTTAATCAGCTAAAAACACGCGTTAGGTTGATTAAACATTGCAGACACTTTGCCGAAGAATCGCGAGCTTGCTGTATAGATATAAATGCTTGCTAGGCATATATATATATATATATATATATATATAATACTATCATATATATATATTATATTTATATATATAACTATAGTTGCTGTTTTTCTTATGAATAGTACAGTATTTCATTTTGAATGAATCTATCGGGGATTGGATAACAGCACAATTGTTGCGGGTGATTACATAGATCCATTACGTCATTATTTAACCCTACTGTCATGATCCTCCTGATAAATGTTTAGCTCACGAATGCAACTAGCTAGGCAGTCTAATAATCAATTCTAAATCTGATGATCGTTTATACCTTGTGGATTACGTAAGATGCACAAATAATATTAAATGCAGAAGTCCTGTAGAATCTTTCAATTAGTGAGAACGTCACCGCACAGAGTGTGGAATTAAGTGGTATATCTTGTTCGACAGGGCGGTCTCAAACCGACAATGTCAGGTCGCCTCGCCGAGCAGCTAACCAAGTTAACGCAGCTGCACATGCGTCAGTGGAAGCACGTTTGGGTATGACCGGATATCGCGTGCGAAGTCGCAGCGACGTTAGCTGCCTTCTATTCGGCATGTGTGTTTACGCGCACTCTTTCGTTATGTCGTTGAAAAAATAAAATCGACGGGATGCACTCGTACACGTTTTTGCGCGCCGAATTTTATTTCCTACTTTCTCCTAAAGTTTAGCTCGCGTGGGACGTGGGTGTGATCGTCACACCTACGCGTCCTTATAAGATTGACAGAAGACCTCTTATTCGGCCCGGATTGATTTTCGTTTTGGATTGCCAAGTGTATTCGCAAACAGCCTTCTGTTGCGATTAAAACACAGATGTTCGTGGACCGCCTGAATGGCGCGGTTTACGGCCGTCTGTATGTATATAACTGCAGTGTATATTTAGTCTCGTAGTTCACGCTAACTGAAAGAACGTCATTCGAGAAGCGCCCAATCCCTGTTAATGTGAGACGATAATAGTCTATAAAGGTGGCTGTTTTACTGAACGCTCCGGGCGGAGGAGATTCCATGACTGATTTATAGTGGATCTGTTAGGAGGCTGTAAGACACCGCGGAGCGATTATGCACGATTATATCGCGTGCGAACTCCACGATAGGAGTTGAGCGAAGGCGCGCGTAGCACACACATTCTACGCGGCACGCGACAAACGTCGCAAGTCCGCTTCGTGGAAAGACGAAACGCAGCGCACGACACATACACGCGATAACGAAACGAACGCACGAGGACAGCATACGAAGCCAATGAGACGAGGAAGAGAGCACGCACCTAGCACGCACACATGATAATATGACACTGTGCCTTCATGATTGCGCGCCCCCGCCCCCGACACCATACACGACACACACACAAACAAACTATGCACACAGAAGATGAGAGAGTGGGGCTATGTTGCGAGGCGTTTGCGCGCGCGCACGTGTGTGGCTTTATTTTTTTATGTCGGTCTTAAACATGAAATTCTATTGTATGACACAGTCGATATCATTGAATGTATTTAACCAAGCTTTTAATGGGTAAGAGAAACAAATACAAGGGATGCTACCACCGACAATGCTCGCATGCAAAAATTATAACTTATGGTCGAAGACAAAAGACAATTAAGGAATGGATTATTCGGGCAGGAGCGATGGCATTCGGTGCAATACTTGTGTGGTTATATACGAAGTGTGGTCTACACTATTGCGTGGGATCTGTTGCGCTTGATGCAACAATAGAGAAAGCTATAATTCAACCTTTGAGACAAGGAGGCAAGATGAATGGAGGTCGCGAGCGACAGAAAGCCGTGCTGCAGACAGAAGTGAATCACCTTTGACATTCATTCAATCTCAACAACCCTGCCATAATTGTAACAAGACAATGTGGATCAGGATTGGTCCTCGTCAGTTATCGAGGCCACAGACATCTATAGGCTTCGGCATCAGAGACAGTGCATCTCGGGGGAGATACGATGGATTGGCCCGATGATGATTCTTGACCACCAATTGACAGTCGGACTCTATACAGCTTCATGCGCCGTTGCGATAGTGTACTGTTTGGATTATGGTCTTGCGCGCCATTGTGGGTGTAGAGAATCAAGCCCTAATTGTGTTTAAGAGGCATTTATGCATCCGTCGGGCGGGATACGTGAAGCTAGCTATGGAAAAGTAGTGTTGTTATTCAGATAAGGCAAATTGAAGAAGAATTTGGTATCTTTTAGATTCTCTTTTTCGTAGCGTTAGTTGAATGTAGTACAAGTGAATTTGTAGTTCGGTATATATTTGTGAGCGAGTGCTAGTAACAGATGTCTCTTACAGCGTGTTTATATGAGAGTGGTACGGATGAGAGCGGAAGAGACCCAGAGAGCGGGGAGAGAGAGAGAAAGGAAGACTTACAATGACGCAGGAGAGGAGAGAGAGACGGAGAGAGAGAGTTGAGAGAGGAAGAGAGAGAGAGAGGCTGGCGAGTTGCAAGAGAAAGTGAGGAGAGAGAGATGGGGGATAGAAGAAAAGTAGTATAAATGATTAGCGGATGAGCACTCGCATCGCACCTCGTTCGCACGCACGGCACGCACGAGACGCGCAACACGTCGCACGCTATATATGAATTGGTATGTTGCTCGAATGATGTATCAAGAAATAGGGAAAATTGGGTGAAATGAAGAAATAACAGAACAATGGTTCAAAGGAGAGAATGGACGGTGACTTAAGAAACGATACGGGTTGGCGAATTAAGTAAGATTGAATGAATAATAGTGTAACACAAGAAGGGCGAAATCGGAATTACGAAGAGAAGTTATATAGCACATGCGAAAAGTCAATATAAGAAGAGATGAGGATTTAATACGTGAAAGCATCGGAAGGAAGAAAAATTTCATGCCGAAAAAGAAATGATCTTTAGCCTTCCTAGAACTTAAAATACAGCGTTAAATGCAACGTGCGACGCGAAATTACTATTATCGGGGGGGACGTGCAAATGTACAATGATTCACATAAATCCGATGAGTTTGGTGTCAGCGCGGGAAAGGAACGAAGGTAAAAATGACCGAGCCGTAAACATGGCGGTCAATTGTTCTGACGGTGATATTTTCAGTCTGGAGGACACGTGACGTTCTATCGGTTCGTCGGCCGGACGCTTGTGACGGTTCAGCTGCAGAGTGTTCGCAGTCGGACGACAACAGGCACCGGCCACTCCGTTGCCCGCGCACGGACGCCGAGTGCGAATTCGTGGTCGTCGGACAGCCAGGGGTCGAGTCGGGCGCGTATTCGTCGAACGTTGTGCCTGCGGCATCGTCACATCGCCGCGACACGTTGTGTCGGCAAGATTCCGTCGGACGGTATGTCCGCGTTTCGGTCGCCACGTGTACCGCGCCGACGTGCGCGCATCGTCTGTCGACAATAATTCGCTCGGGCTAACGCGAGTTTTTCGTCGAGTGTACTGGCACCGACGCTGCGACTTGTCGCAACAACAATCCAGGGGTGGGTCGGCGCCCGGGATATCGTCTATTGACCGACGCAACGCAAGTTGCAGTAGCGTCCGTTCGCGTGTTTTTGCAGTTCTATTAAAGGGGGGGCTTTTCCGTCGCATCGCCGAAGACGGATGCTCGCGCGTAGGCTCTGCCGAAACGACTGACTCTGGAGAGGACCGTTTAGAGGAAAAGGTTTCGTCATATGGTCGACGCCGTACGGGAGAGCGAGAACAAGCTGGCAGCGAGCGTTAGATGAGATAGCTCCCGACCGGCGCCAGCGGCACCGGATCATGTCTGCAGCGTCGTATGGCAGCCAGCAGAACGACGCGTATTACGGTCAATGCAATCAGGCGTGAGCCCATTTGGTGGACGTCGTCGCTAGTGGAGTTCGACCGCTCCGACGACATGGCGACGGCTCTACGTAGCGACGTGTGCGCATGGCGACATGACGCAGGGCGTAAGACCAGAGGGCTGGCGTGCCGAGGAATCGCGAAGGTGGACGACGCACGTGTTAGCAGGAAGATGGTGTATCGGACGCGTGTCAAGGCAAGATCGTGGACGACGCAGGGTGACTGTCCTCCTGCCATCGTCGCCGTCTGAACGCCGGGCTGTAGAGGATGACGGAAGGCGGTCATTCATGCGAAGGCCTATCGTCCAGACGCCGCACGTGCAGTATGCCGGACGGCGAGGTTTTCCGCTGTGCGAGTGCGCAGCGACTGCGCGAGGGTGACGAGAAGACTATGTAGCCGATCCAAGCCTCATTGCGATCAGGCGGCACACTGAACTCGTGTGAATGATGACGGTCAGCTTGTGTTCATGTATGACGTTTACAGCATCGCGTCGCCGAACGGACCAGTGGTGCATCTGGCAGCTGACTGATGACGAAGGGATTCGAGTAGGAAGGATATCGGTCTGCGATGGCGATGGTGACGAGGTAGGAGGTTGGCGACGGTTATTCTCTTGTGAGAATCGCGCAGCGAGCGTAGATGCGAGGTGTTTGCCACGAGACGCGGGACGCTGTGATTGCGTGAGTAGACGATCGTAAGCACGCTACGCGATATCGCCTCGCCATCATCGCGCCGCGCATCTCGGCGTAGTCTGCGACTGACATGAATGATTTGATGACGGCGGGCTGATGCCAAGTTGGCTGCGGCGAGGCGCGGTCGCCGGAGGTGGCCGCAGCGAGCTGGTCGGCCTGTTGGTTGAGGCTGTTGTTCGAATCGGGCCTGTTTGATCTGCGTGTAGAAATGGCGAGCGATTCCGGTGACCAGTTACACGCATATGACGCACAACACGCGGCGAATTCAGCGGTTGACCAACAATCACACACGGACACACATCAACAGACACACACCAACACACAGACGCGACACACAATGACACACACACACACACCACACACACACAAACAAAGATACACAGCCAAGCAGCGCGCAGCACACACACACAGAAAAACACGAAACACAATCAGGCGCACGCGACGAGCAGCACGACGCACAACACGGCACAAACACAACACGCCACCACCGACAACAGCACACACTGCGACGCACCCAAAATCATCACACACGAAAGGCACACACAGCACGTCAGAGCACGACGCACACGCCATCACGACGAACGCACGCACACGCCACGCACCGCCAACACGCACACGCAAAGCACGGCACAGCACCGCACCGACACGCACACGCTCTAGCATATGATACGTCAGCTAACGAATATGCACGCGCGGCGAACGCTCCACACGATCGTGCCAATACGGTCACTCACTCATCACTGCACTCGAGTCAGCTACTCAGCTCAATCAACGACTCACTCATACTCCTTCCTCATCTCATGCACGGCCTCCTCAGACTCATTACTCACACACACGTTGCACTATCATTCACGCAGCTCACTCACTCACTCACTCACTCCTCACGCACCACGCCTACTCACGCAGTCATCACTCATTCAATACTTCAAGACAAAACACAGCACACACACCAAAAACACGACACAGTGCAGCTTATTCAGCGTCACGTCAGCCATTTACTTCGCACTCACGTCACTCCTCATCTCACTTCACTTCAGCTCACTCACTCACTCTTCTCATCACTCCTCGACTCCGCGGATAGACGGTTATAGCAGTAGTACCGTTTGCCAGCGATCACTCTTCGCTGTCCCGGTAGCGCTTGCGCTTGCTGGATACCCCGACACACACGCGAGGGTACGCGACAGTGGATTAGAAGCTAGACCGACGCCCCACGTCGAGAGCGCGCGGCGCACAAAAAATTGTATTCAGTACGCGATCGGCTTGCACGGCGATTACGTAGCCGAAGCAGCGGTCCTTCTGCGCTGCTCTGCTCAGCGCGCGCGCACGCGCGAGACGCTTATTGTGGCCAAAGGACGCGTTGTGTAGCGGACAGAAAACTTCTGCTCGCTATTTATACTAGCAGCAGGGCAGCAGGGGCGTAGATGGCGATCCTAGGCGAGTGATTCGGTGTCACAACAAACAGGAGTGACGGACTTTGCAGCGTTCGCCGCGTGAGACGCGTTGGCGCGGCGCCCGCGGGATAGGGAGTGGCGTCGCGTCGTACGTTGAGATGTGTATGTGTGGCGACAGCCGCTGACGTGGGGCGCATACACGCTCGCACGGTCTTTTGCCGAGCGTCGTTACATACGAGGAGTATTTACATGAAACAGCCGAAATGATGATCTGGGGGATTCAGCGTTCATGGATAGGTGGTGTAAAGTGCCTGGGTGCTGTGTGCGTGCGTTGAGTGCGTGCGATGCGCTGTGGGCGGAGGGGTTAGTGACCTTGCGTGTGGGTGTGTGTGGGTGGGTGTGCGGTGTGTGGGGGTGTGGGGGGTGATGTGTGTGTGTGTGGTGCGTTGTGTGGTGTGTGCCTTAGCTGAAGCCGTGTGTGCGTTGGTGGTGTGTACGTGCGTGAAAGTGGTGTGCCGTGCGGTGCGTGCCGTTGAGTGGCGTTGTGTGCGTCAGTATGTGGCGCACGGGTGGGGAGTGTGTTTGCGTTTGTGAAATAGGACGGACAGCGCGCTGGAGGGGGGTGGTGTGGGGGGAGGGGGGGGGTTGGGGGTGGGGGGGGGGGTGGGGGGGGGGGGGGGGGGGGGGGGGGGGGGCTGTGTGGGGAGGGAAGTGTCGTGTGGTGTGGGGGGGTGGTGATGATGCGGCCGTTGTAGGGTGATTGCTCGGGGGGGGGGGGGGTTGGTGGGGGGCGATGAGTAGTGGAGGTGGAGATTTAGAGTTGGATAATTCCGACTGAGTGAAAGGGGGGGTGGTGCGGGTGAGAGGAGGAGCGGTGAAGTGCGGGTGGTTGAGGCACAGTGGTATTGAGAGGTGTGTTAGGGGTGAGATTGTGGCGAGTGGGCGTGCCTAAGGGCGGTGTGTGGGGGTGTGCGGAGGTGCGAGTTGTGGGTTAGAGGTAGTGTGAGTTAGAGGGAGGAGTATCATGTGTAGAGGTGTCTTGTGTTTAATGTATCAGGAGCGAGTGGGGAGGAGGCGTTTATTCGCGTGGTATGTTTTGGTTGTGGGTTCAATTAGTCGGATGGTGAGAGGGGTGCGCTTTTTGGTGGGGGTGTGCGGGGTATAGAGTGTGGCGGGGGGGGTGGGGGAGGGGGGGGTGGGGGGGGGTGGGGGTGGGAGGTGGTGGGGAAGTGCGTTCTGGGTGATTAGCGAGTGGGGAAGAGGGGGAGAGTGTGGGGTGTGTGGGGTGTAGTGTGGTAGGGAGGTGAGAGATAGGTATGCGCAGCGCGATTGAGCGCGGGACCGATATTCAAGAAAAGGACACCTGTTTGTCAGTATACCGGGTTTTAGCATCTTAAGTACTTTAGTAGCATTAGTCCGGATATGAGGTCGAATTGTTGTTCTTATGGTGTTCCGGTAGCGGTGGGGGTGGTCCGAGGACATAGGCTACGGGGGGGTGGTCTGGCATGTAAATATGAAGATCTCGATTGGCCAGTTCGAGCTATGTTATTATGAATTTATAGTTATTTATCGCGCTTGATATTGGACTATTGTGCTCAGAAGTAGTATTAGGATTATAGAAGTATTATAGGGATATGTCTCTGCGCTTTGCCGTTTTTAATCTTATAGCGTAATCGCGCGTGATGTAGGTAATAGCTGCTTACACTTGAGGTATTTTTAGTTGCCGGGTGATTCTTAACGTTATCAGCGTAAATATTCACGGCTGCTTGTTAGCCCGGCTTGCTTAGCTACACGATTGTCCGGCGTTGCTGTAGCGCGGAGTATATTCGCGCTAATAGTCGTGGAATTTGGCACCAGTGGCGGGTATTGTTTGTGTGTGAACGCGTATCGATAGATAAGATATAATTTTCATTCTATTCGTCTTTTTTTTGCGCCAGCTAACTAGATGCTACCCCGTTCGCTGCACGCGTTAGTGTGCCTGCCCCCCCTGTGGAATGTTCGACTGGGGTACAGTCTATATATTTATTAGTATGTTAGCCTCGAATCTCGTGATATCTGTTAGTGACGCTTTTAGCCGAACTTGCACAGCTAGTAGTCCGTACCAGCTAGGGCGGTGTATAGTCGGAACCGCAGCACATATGCTCATAATTCGCCGCCGCTGTGTATGTATCAGAGACATATATGATTTCGTCGTGTGCTATAAGGAACATATAGAATATTTATGCCAGACTTGTGGAATATTAGAGCAATATAGCATATATGCGAGAACTGTGCAGTATAGAGATATAGGCATATATCGAGATGTGCATATAGCGAATTATAGTATATCGCGCTGTGTTATAGAGATATATAGCTATTATCGCGTTGCTTAGAGAATTTATATAGGCGTATATCGCGTTGTGTATAGAGAATTATGTATATCGAGTTGTGCATATGAACTATAGTATTTGAGTGTGCATATGAGAATTAATTATAGCATATAATCGCCTGCGTGCTATAGAGACTATATGCAGTTTATCGCCTGTGATATAGGACATATATAGCTATATGCACTGTGCAATATAGCGATATATGCATTATCGGCCTGTGTATAGTAGATATATATAGATGTATCGCCTTGGATATAGAACATATTATTAGCTATTAACGGTATGCATATAGGATTTTTGAGGTCCGGGGCGGAATAGAGTGCGGACAGAGTGTAGCTGGGCCCGCCCAGGCCTTGGAGTTTCAATAAAACTATAATGCTAAGATACGAATCTATTGTCTACCCAAGTCTTATGTTTCTGTACTCTTCTTTCACCTTTTATTGCCGGACATTTTCCTGTAATGCAGTCATTGTCTTGCAAATCCGCTGGCTGGCGATGGCTGGCCGTTACACCCTGAATTAATATATCGGCATGGGGAAATTGTCCGGCATATACGTGAAAGAGGTATGAAAATTAAGCTTTACGGTAGTAAATAGATTTATTTTATTTAGCATTATTTATTGAACGCTCAGTGCTCAGTGTGGCGGCGTGTGGCATTTTAGGGGATGCTTTGGGTGTCCTTTGAGAGTTGAATATCGGCATCTGTACGCGCCGTTAGGTCTGTTAACAGTATATATAGTATATGTATGCCATTGCACCAGGTAGTCGTAACGCAGAATTTACGTTTAAATACGACGGTTTGCTCCCGATACAGACATGCACGATTTCGGGTGAGAGAGAACGGCGGTTCCTTTTCTTATAGGTCTTATATGAGAAAGAAATGGGATTTATTTTTTTCTATGTCTTATCATTTTATAAGTTGGATTAACCATTACCACTGTGATACCCCGCTAGTACACCTATAATCCGGCAGGGAGAGGTGGATTTGATTCGTTGCAACTCATGAATTTTTTGAGAGGGACTGAAGAAAAAGGCTGAGAAACTGGGACGAAATGGCAGTAATTACGGATACAATGTATTTATTGAAGAACGGATGACATTCGATAAACTTTTCGGTAAGTACTGGATGACTTGTTCAAATGAGTAATTGATGAATTTACATTCCGGACTTGAAGTACTTGGATGAATTATGGTTAACGGATTGGATGACTTATCGGATGACCTTGACTTCAGTATGAGTACTCGGAATAACGATATTGGATGAAGTATTAGATGCCAACTTACTTCGGATTAACGTATTGGATAAACTATTCCCGGATTTCGTTGAAGTACTTGGTATGATTACTTCCGGACTGAAGTTTGTTTTTTGGATATGAATCTTCATCGATGAAGTACTTGGCCTGAATTAGTTCCCGGATGGAAAGTACTTGGGATGAATTATTCGGATTGAGTACTTGGCGTAACACAC
>NW_014577170.1:524956-529196 GCF_000485595.1 Priapulus caudatus | reverse complement strand
ATATACCACACACACACGCGCGCGCACACACACACACCACACAGCACACACACACACACAACACAACACAGGCACGCAGCCACGCGCACGCCACGCACGCACAAACACGCAACACACACACACGCACACACACAACCACACACACATACACGCACCACACATATACCACACACAAAGGCACACACACACGCTCACGCACACGAGCACCACGCACACGCACACGCACACGCACACGCACACGCACACGCACACGCACACGCCACGCACACGCCACACGCACACGCACACGCACACGCACCGCTCGCAATGAATACGCACACGGAATATGCAGCCGGCACGCACACGCACACCACACGATCGCCCAATCACTCACTCACTCATCACTCACTCACGCCACTCACTCACTCACTCACTCACTCACTCACTCACTCACTCACTCATCACTCCACGCACTCACACACACTCACATCACTCACACACACTCACTCACTCACTCACGCACTCACTCACTCACTCGACTCACTCAACTCACGCACTCACGCACTCACTCACGCACTCACTCACTTCACTCACTTCACTCACACACACACACACACACACACACACACACACACACACACACACACACACTCACTTACTCACTCACTCACCCATTTACTTACGCACTCACTCACTCACTCACTCACTCACTCACTCACTCACTCACTCACTCACTCACTCACTCACTCACTCGCGGATAGACGGTACTAGCAGTACGTACCTTTCCACGATCACTCTTCCGCTGTGCACGGTAGCGCTTGCCGCTCTGATAACCCCGACACACACACGAGGTACGGACAGATGGATAAACACGCGCACGCGCACGCGGCGCGGCAGCACAAACAAATGTATTCAGCAGCGATCGCTTGCACAGCGATATAGTCACCGCAGCACGGGTCCTTCCTCCGCTGCCTCGCTCACGCGCGCGCACGCGCACGCTTATTGGCCAAGACGCGTTTGTAGCGACAACAACTTCTGTCGTCTTTATACGAGAGCCAGGCAGCAGGGCCGTAGATACGATTCCGCGAGTGATTCGGTTTCAAAACAAACAGGAGTGACGGCTTGATGCATTCCCGCGTGAGGACGCGTGGCGCGGCGCACCCCGCGGGATAGGGAGTGGCGTCGCGTCGTACGTGAATGTGTAGTGTGGGGCCACGTGCCGCGGGCCGCAATCACACGCTCGCGTCTTTTGCCGAGGTCGTTACATACCAGGAGATATTACATGAAACCAGCCGAAATGATGATCGGGGGGATCAGCGTTCATGCGATAGCGTGGTGTAAACGTCTGGTGTGATGTGCGTGCGTGCGTGCGTCGTGGCGTGTGGGGGGGGGAGTGTTGGGTGGGGTGGGCTGTGGGTGTGTGTGGGTGTGTGTGGTGTGTGCTGGGTGTGTGCTGTGTCAGTGTGTGGTGTGTGGGGGGGGGGGGGGGCAGGTGCTGTGCGTGTGGTGCGAGTGTGCGTGTGTAATCTGTGCTGCGTGACGTGCGTGCGTGCGTGCGTGTGCGTGCGTGTGTGCGTGTGTGCGCGCACGTGTGTTGCGTTTGTGCGTGAAAGAATGTGTGTAATCCCCGTATAATTCGGTAGCAATACATATAAGAGCAATTTTAGAAAGCAATAATTCCGACTATGAAACACGTGTGCGGAAAAAGACCATGAAATACGTTTGCGAAACACAGCCGTAATGTAATTGAAGGCTTTGCCTATAATTTCCACGCGGGGGGGCTGCTTTTGCAACGCGTTTGATGACTACGACATACATGTGCGAATTAACTACTTCAAGTAAAGTATCATTGTTTTTAAAAAAATGCTGGCCCTTTTGTTTTTTTTTTAAATTATTAACAGGACTCGCAACAGGATTCCCCGAGTATTTTAGTTCAATATCAAATGGAAGACCTCGGTGAAGCGATAACACCCGCGTAACATGTGAAGGTCCTACTCTATAATCTAACGACACTGAAAAAGCAAATACATGCGCATTATGTGATAGTAGTCCACTTAGACTAACAAGCACAAGACAGATAATATCACCGCTGCCCTTGCGCTACCGCGAACCGAATCTTTAAGAAAAGGAACCACTGTCTTGTCAGCTAATAACCGAGGGTTTTAGCACATCTCTAACACGTATTTAGTCGCATTAAGTCCGGATAATGAGTCGATGTTTGTCCTTATGCTCGTCCGTACGCGTGGCCATCGAGGCAATAGCGCCACGGGGGTGTCCTGGCATTGGAAATAACAACTGAAATCTCAGTGGCTTCAGTCGAGCTATGCATATTATAGACATATAGCATATATAGCGCTATGCATATATAGACATATGTAGCATCAGAAGTAGATAATAGGGAATTATAGGAAATATTATAGGGAATATATCGCGCTTTGCATATATAAACATATATAGCATATATCGCGCTGTGCACATAGAGACATAAGCTGCGTTCACACGAGGATTTTAGTTCCGTATTTAAGCGTTCACACGCTAAAATATACGCGGCTTGCTTAGGCCACGGCATTGCCTTAGCTACCGATTGCTCCGCTTGCTTAAGCGCGGAAAACATATTCCGCGCCAACTAAGGCCGCGGTATATTCGGCCACCACGCTGGGCGCGCGTATTGTTGTCGTGCTGAACGCGTTTTTTTTTCGGAATTGGCGAAACTGTAGACGCGCTAACCTAGACTGCTACCCGTTCGCTGACGACGCGTTAGAATTGTAGCGTGTGGAACTAGGTCGAACTGGGTACCAGTCTATATTGATACCTATAAGCTAGCTAAGGCTCGAATACTCGTGTATGCTCGTGTGAACGCATTTTAGCCGAACTTAGACCAACTAAGGTACCGTACCAGCTAGGCGTGTATACGTGTGAACGCAGCATATTATAGCAATATACGCGCTGAATGTATATAGAAGACATATATATGGCATAATATCGCCCGCTGGGCTATAGAAGACACATAAGCTATTATATCCAGCTGTGCTATAGAGACATATATAGCCATATAATCCGAGCTGTGCATATTAAGACACATATAGCATATAATCGAGCTGTGCATATAGAGACATATAGCATATATCGCGCTGTGTAATATAGCAGACATATATAGACTATATCGCGCTGTGCATATAGAACATATATATAGCATAATCGCGCATGATGCATATAGCAACATATATAGTCATAATCGCACTGATGCATATAGAGACATATGGCATTCTATAAATCGAGCTCGTGCATATAGCAGACATATATAAGCCATATATCGCGCTGTGCATATAGAGACATATATAGCATATATCGCGCTGTGCATATAGAGACATATATAGCATATATCGCCACTGTGCATATAGAGACATATATAGCATATACTCGCGCTCGTGCAAAGAGACCATATATAGCATATATCGCGCTTTGCATATAGAAACATATAATTATAGCATATAACGCAGGCTATGCATTTTATAGCAGACATAATTATATCTCCAACTTACTTCGGATTGAACGTACTTGGATGAACTTACTTCGGATTGAACGTACTTGGATGAACTTACTTCGGATTGAACGTACTTCGTGTGCATTAATCGTCCTTAATAATAGAGTAACACTAATAACCGAAGCGCGCCACTGTTGACCCGTCTTTCCACTCCGTCTTCTACTGGACCTCGTTGAAATTCAACATCCACGTTACGAAATCTTACGTAACTCGAAACTCATTCGAATAACGTCGCTCCGGTTTACCGGACTACCGCACGTGTTTTTATTTTGGAACACGAGACGTAGTTAGCTCGCATAACGTGATTAGGTGTATCATATTCTCCTTACGTAATCTATTCTTAATCTTCCCTTTAAACGGCGAAGAATATGGTATTAATAAGACCAATTCTTCATACGAATACGTGGTCAGCTGCAATGCGTTTGTTTTTTAAATTATTTTTGAAAAATAGCGTAGAATAGTCCTGCTTTCATTCTGCTCCAGCTGTGTTGCGATATAAAAGCAGGACGCCATTAACCCTTATATAGGTGACACATGTGCCACGTTTGCGTGATCAAATTTTTTACGGGATGCTATAAAAATGAATAAATATATCAAGAGCTAATAAACACCTATAGTTATGGTATTTAGACCTGGTATTTATTAGCTGGTGTTTATAGTGCTGGTTGGTTATAGTGCTAGTTTTTGTTGGTTATAAGACCTGGTATTTATTAGCTG
>NW_014577170.1:521350-524268 GCF_000485595.1 Priapulus caudatus | reverse complement strand
TTAACATCCATTCATCCGCACATATCTATCATCATCACAAACATATAATCAAAAATTCGGTCCACGGCCGCGATAGGGATTGGATATTTCCACAAATGCGTTGAACACATTCAAGAAAGAAAAAAAGGGACACTACGAAGCGGCTATATAACACTAACAAGAACGGTGATTGTAACCGGACGTAGTGTCGAAAAGGTAAAGGTGCGGGTATTAGCTAATCGGATAATACATTCATTTACGATCTGCGAACAATCAAACTCTTCGCGGGAAGCACACCTAAGAGGAACGTAAGAGAATAACATAAATCTAAGATAGATGAAATCAATACCACCGAGTCGTACGCGCCGCAACGGCATCACCACGCACATGTCGAATCTATTACTTCTAAACCTAGTATAATATGTGAAACTTACACACTATGCCACTGGAATCCGGATAGGTTCGCCCCACAAGCTCCGCTACAGCACACATTGCACAGCAAACATGTGAAAATATAATACTATATATGTGGTGTGGTGGTGTTGTTGGTGTATAGTGCGCTGTATGTGTATGGGTTGTGTGTTGGTGTTGTGTGGGCTGCTGCGTGGGTCTTCGTGGCGGCGCGGCGCTGTTTGTTTGTGTCCGCTCCTTCTGCGTTGCTGGTCGTGTCTTGCGGCGGTCGTTGCGCGTTGCGATGGTGTGTGTTGCGTATGTGCGTATGGTGTCGCGTGTGCTTCGGTGTGCGTGCTTGCTGTGCGTGGCTGTTTGGTCTGGTTGTGTGGTTTGGTGTGGGCGGCGCGTGCGTGCGTGTGTGTTTGTGTGGGTATGTTTGGTGTGTGTGTTGCCGCGCTGTACGTAGCTGTGGACTTAGCCACAGCATACATTATAATCGGGCTAAAGGGATAAAAGATAATTATAATCATAATATATACATGCTAACTATGTACAATTCTTTAACCAACTTTTTACAATTTTATTTAACATATAAGAACAACAAACCACAAAGGCAAAATCCGTGGAGTAGCTCATCGACTTGCCCCGTAGACTCCATGTCTTCTCACACATCGTCTCCTATAAATATATATATGCTATATATAATTTATATATAATATATCAAGACTAAAAATCTACCAGGTCTCATAATCAAAAACTATGATCGGGTCTTTGCGTTCGTGTACACGTTAGCGTGTGTGTGTGTGGGTACGTGTGTGTGTGTGTGTGTGTGTGTGTGTGTGTGAGTACGTGTGTGTGTGTGCGTGCGCGCGCGCCTGTGTGTGTGGGTACGTGTGTGTGTGTGAGTGTGTGTGTGTGTGTGTGTGTGTGCTCGCGTGTGCGTGCGTGCGTGTGCGTGCGTGCACGCGCGCCTGTGTGTGTGGGTACGTGTGCTCGCGTGTGCGTGCGTGTGTGTGTATATGCGCACGTGTGGGCATGTGCTCGCGTGTGTGTGTGCGTGTGTGTGCGCGTGTGTGGGTTGATAGAAGGGTATCTCAAAGACGGGTTTAATAATTCCTCTAGTATTAGTAGGCATTTTCATTAGATTATTTACTCGCTTAAGAGTTTACCAGTGGAATTCAGCGCATATAAATAAAACAGCCTTGCATTGAGGCTGCCATCGTCGTCGTCGTCGTCGTCGTAGTTGTGGTTGTCATCACCATTAATATCATGCGAATTTGTATCTGTTGACATTTGCAGCGGAACTATTTGGAAATAATGGAAAGACTGCTGGTCTGGTTTATCGTAAGTATAAGTGAGGTGTTGATCATGGAGCAGGCCTGGTTATGGTATTATGTGATATTTGTTATACGTTGTGTCTAGTACGCCTTGAATTTATAGTGAAAGTGTCACAGTATTTAAACTTTAAATTTTCCCAGCCGGGGAAACTTATATGCCGGGTAACAACATTAACTTGTTTATTACTTCTTATCTATATTTATCTCTCTCCGTCTATCAATCAATTAATCCATCCATCCATCCATCCATCCATCCATCCATCCATCCGTCCATCCGTCTATCCATCCATCCATCCATCCATCCATCCATCCATCCATCCATCCATCCATCCGTCCGTCCGACGAGCTATGCATATAGAGACATAATTATAGAGGTCGGGGCGGAGTAGCGGAGTAGCTGGGGCCGCGCCCAGGCACTTGGAACGTTTCAATAAAATATAATGCTAAATAAATACGAAATCTATTTACTACCAAAGTCTTAATGTTTCTATACTCTCTTTCACCTATTATTGCCGACAATTTCCTGTAAATGCCGTCCAAATGCTCATCTGCAACAACCGCTGGCTGCCGCCATGGCTGCCGCTACACCCTGACATATAAATATATCAGCCATGGCGGAAATTGTCGGCAATAATACGTGAAAGAGAGTATAGAAACATTAAGACTTTGGTAGTAAATAGATTTCATATTTATTTAGCATTATATTTTATTGAAACGCTCCAAGTGCCTGTGTGGCGGCGTGCTGGCATTTAGGGAGTGCTGTGGCGTGCTCGTTGAGACGTTGACTCATCGGCCATCTGTACGCGGTTAGTGTGTAACACAGTATATATATATGTATGCCACTGCCACCGGTAGTCGTAAACGCAAGCATTTAACGTTTAAATACGACGCTTTGCTCGATAACAGACGTATGCCACGAATTATCGCGGTGAGAGAGACACGGCGGATTCCCTTCTTCTATATAGTCTATAATATGAGAAAGAAATGACGGATTTCTTTTTTCTATAGTCTATAATCATTTATATAAAGTTATTAACCATACCACTGTGCATACACGCTAGTACAACCTACTAAATCCGGAGGAGAAGGTAATTTTGTTCGTTGCAACTCAATAAGAAGTTATATTAGAGAGGACTAGAAGCACAAAAGGCTTAGAAACCTGACGAAAGGCAGTACACGCTACGTGACGCGTACAATGTATTTTACTTG
>NW_014577170.1:513426-518617 GCF_000485595.1 Priapulus caudatus | reverse complement strand
CGTAAACGGAGCGACGTATTTCGAATGAGTTTCGAGTTACGTAAGATTCGTAACGTGGATGTGAATTTCAACGAGGTCCAGGTAGAAGACGAGTGAAAGACGTCAACAGATGGCGCGCTTCGGTTACTTAGTGTTTACTCTATTATTAAAGGACGATCAATGCACCCACGAAGTACTTCAATCGAAGCTACAGTTCATCCAAAGTACGTCAATCAGAAGTAGTGCACCAACGTAGCGTTTCATCACTGAAAGAAAGTCATCCAAGTACGTTATCTGAAGAACAGTTCATCCAAGTACGTCCTCAATCCGAAGCTCAAGTTTACTCCAAATACGTCAATCGCGAAGTAAAAGTTCATCAACAAGTACTTCAATCCGAAGTAAGTTATCCAAGCTACGTTTGCACTCGAACCTAAGTTTCATCCAAGGTTACTTCAGTCCGAAGTAAGTTCATCCAAAGTACGTTCAATACGCGAATAAGTTTATCCAGTAACGTTTAACTCGCGAACCAGTCAACCGTCATCTAAATACGTTCATACCAAGACGTTCTTACGAGTACTCTCTCACTTGAAGTAAATTCAAATCCGAAGGTAAGTTCATCACAAGTACGTTCAACCTCCAAAGTAAGTTCATCCAAAGTACGTTCAATCCGAAGCTAAGCAAATCAACGTACGTTCAAATTTGAACAGAGTTCATCCAAAGACGTTCATTCCGCAAGTAAGTTTACTCGATGGCTCCGCTTCTTTCACTTATTTTATCAGCAGCATGTGTAACTTTGAGAAAAAAAAACACTTTAAAAAATATGTTATGTCATGTTATGAGATCGAGAATTCAGCTTGAAACCACACGCTCTAGCGGCTCACGGGGCTGAAACTACGCCACCTATCGTCGATAAACAGTAATCTTATTCATGCATTTTTCGGTCAGTAGCTTTCGTGTTACGTGGATAGAGATAAGGTGGGCTCTAAGAAACACGGGCAGCTGTAGGCTTTCAGCTGATCATATCAACAGTAATCTTACACGCGAGTTGGTGAATAAACCCCCCCCCCCCAACAATCTCTCAGCTGAAAACGCAGCCAAACAAATAGCGACCTACAATCCTACATTCCTGTCAACAAACACTGCGCAACCAAGGATAACTACACCTGTTTTTTTGACAGATTCGAATATGCTTTCAAAACGAGGAAATACAACGATCTGGAATCGCCGTCAAGGGGGCACTACACGCCTTTCAACGATGTCAGACGATTGTCACTGTCAATTGATGTGGACGAGTTTCCTCGCATTCGATTCCCTGCATTTCGACGAAAGTTGCCATCGTCGCGGCCATATGATGACAATCGGCCACTCATCTACCGTGGTAGAGTCACCAGGCGTCGAGGTAGCTCTATCAACACCCTGTTCAACCGTTACCTGTGAGCTCGTGGAAATCAGTTGCATTTCGAAAGTGCAGAGTTAAGAGTTTGGCATGAAATCGTACGCGTTGTTACATTATTAATATTTATACATAGATCTGCATAGTTCTGTAGTTGGAAAAACTTACATAATTGACTCATTCGTAAATTCGTAGATATAGACTTTAGTGGAAATGTAGAAATACTAAGATTTTTAGCAAACAGTAAAGAACTGGCAAATGTCTGTGACAGATAATAATTATACCGAACTAAAATCAGATGATAAAACACATTGAAGACATTTCATTTTTTTCCGAACATCTTCCTGTGATTTAATATGAATAAATCCGATCTCAACATCAAAGGTTTGGCGTTTTCTTCTCCCTTAGTTACATAAAACCGTGATGTTATCTAGTCATGTAACAGCAAACACGAGGGTGCATACAAATACTACAAACAATACAACAACGATAAAAACACAACATATTAACATGGTGCTCCGTTACGCGATCAAGCATCCTCGGTTACGACACGCGCCTCGACCGCACAACCTTCTCGCGCGGCGACGAAGTCGACAACGACACCGGCGCCGCCTATTCGGAATCGTCGCTGTTGTTCGAGTACTCTTCGGAATCGCTCGTGCAGTAGTAATCCGTGTACATCTCGGAGAAGGGCACGCTGGAGAGCCAGTAGAGGCTGCCCCGTGCGAGAGCGTCCTCGGCCGTGGGACGTGCGTGCCACGAGACAAACTCGCGCAGGTGCGCGGGCACGGCGTCGGTCGGCACGCCGGCGCGCAGCAGCGCCCGCGCCGCAAGACACTGCAGCTTCATATGTCTGCCGTGCGTGACGAGGTCGCCGGTGGTCGCGGCGAGCGCCGGGTCGGCCGCGCGAACCCAGCTCCATCGCGCGCGCGCACGTGATCGAGCACGGATTCCCGTCGACGTTCAGCGTTCGTCCGCGTGCGCTCCGCATCGCCGACCAGGCAGCTCGATGAGTCCGCCAGCGCGCCGCCGATCTTCCGACTGGCTCCCGCCGGCGACAGCGGGCTCCCGCCGCCAGTGGTAGCTGGGAGGCGCGGCACTGGCAGTGCGCGGGTCTCGCGACCTTGTAGTCGCGCACGTTTCGTCGGCGCGCGCGAGCAGGCCAGCTGTCGACGCCGCTCGCCCCCCGCCGCGCGCTCGGCTTAGAACGTAGCGCGTCCGCCGCCACCTGCAGCCCGCCCGCCCGTCGCCCGGCCCCTCCCGGCACCCCCCCCCCCCGTTCCCCGGACGCGCCCCGCCGCCCCCCGCCCCCCCACCGGCCAGCCCGCGCGCGACCGTGTCCCCCCCGCTCGTTTATGCGCAGTCTTCTCCCACCGCCGCACGTCCGGCGCGGGGAGCGTCCCACAGGCGGCCGAAGCACGCGAGGCCGGTGGAGCGGCGTGTGTGGCGAGCGCGCCTGCGGACACCCATGAGCGCAGGCGATTCGCGTCGGCCCGCTCGAGAGGAAGAACCTCCGCGAGATCCGGCCCCTCACGAGTCCGAACTGGCAGCTCGGTGGAGGCGGCTGGCGCCTCGCGCGTCGGTGGCGCCGCTGTGCAACTCGGCGCGCGCTGGCAGCAGCGCCGCAAGCGACAGCGCAGATGTTCCCCGGCCGCCGCGCGGGGCGCCGTCGGCGTACCGCGAGAATTTGCAGGGCGGTCTGGCCCGTCGTCGTTCGCGCGCGTCGACGTCGACGCCGACAAATCGGCGAGGAGCAAGAACGCAACGACCTCGACCCGCCCGCGCCGGCACCCGTGGAGAGCCGCGCAGCCGAGACGCGCGTCATCGAGCGGTTCGTGGTTCCGGACCCGGGGTCGGCGAGCAGGGCGTCGCCGCCGCGGCGTCTGTACCATGCCGCAGCAGCGAGGCGGGGTCGACTCCCGCGAGGTCTCGCGTCTCGACGATCGCGTCGGCGAGGCGTCCGTGACCGACGGCGCAGCGCAGGCAGCGGTCCGGATCGGCACCGTGCTGGATGAGCAGCTTCGCGAGGCGGAGGTCTCGCGAGACGCCGACTTCGTGGACCGCCGAGACGGGGTCGGCATTCGCCGCGAGCAGCGACTCGGCGATCGAGTGGTCGCCGCGGCGACACGCCTCCTCGAGTGCGGAGCGACCCGACCCCGCAGGGTCGTAGCCGTACTCGGGATCGGCGCCGTCCGCTAGGAGGCGCCACACGCGGTCGGCGTCGCCGTGCGACGTGGCGACGTACAGCTCGTGGCCGAGGACCTGCTTCACGGCCGGGTCGACGAGGAGGTAGTCTTCGAAGTCGGAGTCGCCGCCGCCGGCGCCCTCTGACAGCATCGCGTCGTCGCCGTCGCCGTCTGACGGCATCGCGTGGTCACTGCCGGCGCCCTCTGGTGGCATGGCGTCGTCGCTCATCTTGATTCGAGCGTTCGATTGTTCGGCGCGTGAATTGAAACGAGAGGTTTGGCGTCTAGCGGAGCCGCACTATCTGCAACACGACACTTGACATATTTTTGTCCGTAGTAGTACTAGTACTAGTAGTAGTAGTAGTAGTACTATTAGTATTACTACTAAGTAGTACTGCCTACTGGGCGACTCACACGTGCTGTCTTTCCGGATAATTTAAGCTTTTCCTACTGCGAAATGCAGTACTGACCCGTCCATTTGATCAATGTTGTCTCTCTCTCTCTCTCTCCGTTTCCAAAATAGTCTCTTGCCTTGGCCTTGGGCTTTTACTTTTACGTTTTAGTTTTACTTAGTTTTACGTCGACCACTAATCTTACTTTTAGTTTTACTTTTAGGTTAACTCATGAAGCCTGAAGGTTATAATCCTTGGAATTATAATCCTCCCCCGCCTTCGATATAGTCCAGTGGGCTTTGATGACTAACCTTTATGAGGTCCTTAGGTTAACTGACGAAGGTTATATTTCTTGGAAATAAACGCAAAAATTCTACCAAATTCTACAACTTTCGGCACTAATAACAAACCAGTGGCGCCATCGCGCCATAATATCTGCAACTATACTGGTCATTACTCGTAACGACACAAGTTACCAAAAGCTTCATATTAATCGCACACTTTCTTCAATGCTTTTTTACTGCTTTTTTATTTTACTTTATCAATAAACTATACTTCTTTGACCTTCTCTATAATCTCTACTCTTATTTTTCTGCCCTCTTCCACTTATTCATCTACAGCGATGATGACGATAGCAAATTTGTTTACAACGTACTAATTTACAAATTTCAAAGTAGAATAACCTCAATAAAGTTAAAGAAAAATTACTGCAATAGTACATAACAATAACTACTAAAAGAATAGTATAATAAGAATAGTGTTAAACGAAACATAAAAGACTGAGAAACACAAACAACATTAGGCAAGATGGCGTCGAAATATTTACTTATGATATTCGTGTTGTACATATGTACACATTGTGCATTTTCTGATACATTTGATAGAGTGTTTGGAAGTCTTGATCCGTGCAATAGTGCGTGTGATACCACGTATCCTCTTCACACGTACCCAAAGGTATATCACATGTCTTCTGAACCTATTTCCGTGTTTGATTTTGCCACTGGGGTACAGTGACTGAGTGACCATCACCAGACACGACGCAGTATTTCCGTGTCAACAAACATTAATTGGCTAGCTACGTTCACACGTGTAAACGTTTTAGAAAATTATTCAGAATATTATTTATTTTGGCATTTTGATAATACTTGATTATACCAGTTTGTGATAGACTGTGACTCAATATTTATATTTAGTATACTAATTATAGTAAAGTAATACTAATACTCAGTAATACCTATCAG
>NW_014577170.1:483761-510058 GCF_000485595.1 Priapulus caudatus | reverse complement strand
GATAATTAGAAACTTTGAAGGTGAAGCAGCAGATTTGGTCGTCTGTGATGGAGCACCTGATGGTAATTATGCATTTATCATTTTGTTATAATTATTTATATACATTAGTAATTATTATCTTGTTATATTATGTAGTACACTCAGTACTGCAGTGATGAAAATTAACACTCACCCATTCGCCCAAGATGAATAAAAAGTAATGCGGGGCAGCGTGAGAAACTATATAGCTGTCGCCCAGTCGCCAGTGGCGATTAGAAAATCTACCGGGCGACTGCTTGCTTGTGTCAGCTGGTCCGGCGGGGCGACTACATAATCGCTGCACAGCAGCGAAAAAAATACAGACTTGTAAACGGGAGCGCATAATACGACCCGTTCCTCAACGTAGACGGGGTATCCAAACCTTCTAGAGCTGCATGAACTCCCTCAACGCATGATTCGCCACACGAACAAAAATTCGCGACGGTCTAAGAAATCGATTGCGGCCGGCGGCAGTGTTTTTTTGACGGCATAACAATAAGTTTTTATATCGCAGGTGTTATCGTGGGGAGTGAGGGCACGACCAGTGACACCTGACACGCACGTAATCAAAGCTGTTAACTGAATTCGTCACTTTTCATGTGGACTATTGGAAAATGGAATGTGAAAGTGGACTATTTTTATTCAGTTAATTAGATATCTAGAAGCAATGTAAACTGTACATGTATATACTTAAAGATTCTAGGCACTTGTAACTTTGCGGATGTGCGGCAGCATTGATCTATGCATGGGGGTACCGTGTACTAGGGAGGAGAAAAACGAAAGTAAAACCTTGCCCAGAAGCTCCCGGCATTCCTAGAGATTCCAGTACAAGTTTTTTTTAACATACTCAAAGTAACTAAAAACTATGTGTACTGTGTAGTGCATGTCTGTCTGTGTGAATTAAATTGAATAAGAATGTGAATGGTTTACTTAGTCGAGTGAAATGAGATAAAAAAAATGTGATCGAATGTAATTTGTTGACGATTTCTTAACACTGATAGTCTGATACTGGTGCTGAGTGCTGAATGCTGATGAATGATATTAGAGTCAATGCATCAAAATTATGAAAATTTTAACAAAATCATGGTATGAAAAAGTAGCTCTGGCCAAGCCTAAAATAGCTCCCGTAAAAAAAATTACGAGAGCTTTTTTTATGCCGTCGGTGCCGTCGGTTAATTCGAGCCCTGGGTGTGACTGTCAAGTGTTTACCATTTAAGCATGCATGTGTGAACTGTACTGTATTGCATTCAATCAAGCGTGCGCCGCCGCCCGCGCATATATACGTGTGTGCCTGTGCGCGTGCCGGTGTGCCTGCGGGCGTGCTTGCGTGTGTGCCTGCGTGCGTGCGTGCGTGCGTGCGTGCCTGTGTGTGCCGGTGTGCCTGCGGGCGTGCCTGCGTGTGTGCCTGCGCGCGTGCATGTGTGCGGGTGCGTGTGTGCCTGCGCGCGTGCCTGCATGCGTACGTGCGGGTGTGCCTGCGGGCGTGCCTACGTAGACCCGTAATCTAGAACGGAATCTAGACTCTAATCTAGAAATATGGATTATAGAACGGTAATCCATGGAAAATCCTAATGAAATTCACACGTATATTTTTCCCTGCCGGCACACTCGTGTGTCATTTCCTGTAAAATTATATTTTCGGGTTTTCCGCATTCTGGTTAACTTCTCTTCCCGAATAACGAAATATTTTTCTAGTATTTTTAGTTTTTAGTATTTTTTCAGATATTTTAAGTAGACTAATCCCCCATTGCGATAATAACCATTTGGCTTTCCTCTGTTTGTTTTTTTTCTGGTTTTCTGGTATTGATTCTGAAACAGGGTTCCGTGGCCCCCGATGCCCCCCTTCCCTCTGAATCCGACAATCTGGCCACCTCAGACTCATCAAGCCCCTATGCCACTGTGATATATGTGATTTCCTGTGATATATCCACTGTATATCCTGTGTTTCCAATAACACAACTATTTTCGACTCTAGGGTTTTAAATGATTGCTTTTGAGACCAATCAATTATTGGCATGCAGACAACCACATGGCGTCCACTCCCGAATTGGAATGTTGCGTTATAAATTTTACTTGAAATGGGTGAGCTGCTTGGGTTGTTATAAATAATGATTTGCTTGTACATTAATTATTGCTTGCAGTCGGAGCATCTAGACAGCTGCAAGAGAGGATGCCGTCTGTTTGCGATCTCAGGTTTCATGAGTACGTCCAACGATCTCAACGACACCAAAGAATTATGTCTGCATTGTAAGTGAACCTTAACGAGAGAAAAAAATAATATTCAAAATGAGAATTAAATGGTTAAGCAAAATTCAATTCTATGGATGCATGTTCCAGTCATTTCCTGTGTTGCATGTTCAGCTACGTCATGATACCTAAGGTACCCAATTCTTTAACTGCACTTTATCCATATACGAAGCACGTACACCCTTTGGTTTTTACAGCATGTAGCGAGGCATATGTGAATGACACTCAATATGCCTGTGGCGTGGGATGCACCAGTCAGCTTCCTTTTGCAAAGAAACGACAGGAAAAGGTATTGACATTATTTAATCATATCACTAATTCTTATAAATCATATCTACATAAGATTAAATACGAAAAAAATGCCCATGTCAGTCTGTGCAATGCAGTATTAATAATTGCTGTTATCAACTGTTGGGGAAACCGTGTTGTACAGAGTTTTTAGCTCATCTTGTAGAATCGCATGAATGTGCGTCCGTCCGTGCGTCAACACTTGTTTTGATTTAGTTGATGATGGAAGATCAGCACATACACGTGCTCAGCCCTCTTGTTTACATACAAAGCTACTACTCGGACATGATGGACTTAATATCTAAGGTAATGGCAGATGTGACTAGAATAACTGAAAGAATCTACTTCAACAAAACTTCACTTACTGAATTGCATCATGTGCTATCCTCGTGTGTGAGGTCAGAAGTGGCATATGCTAAAGATGCACACTTTTCAATCACAATTCAGTAGGTGAAGTTTTGTTGAAGTAGATTCTGTTTCCAGAGTACATGTAGACATTACTTGTGTGATCGTAAATTACGGTATGATATACCTGAGTTGGTTGGCATCCAAACTTAACACTTACGTTCCATAGTTTAACTAGACTTTGCATGAAATGTGTAGTATATTTATAAGATTATGTCTCAGGTTGTAATATTGGTGATATAATGATTTAACCTCAACCGTTGCAGTTTCAAAGTCAAAAAAATAAAAAGTAAACGTTTGGTTCATTTAGGTATTTCTGTTCTGCGGATATGTGTAGAGAGTGTGCGTATGTATAGAGTGTGTGGGTGTGGGTATTTATGTTCTGTGGGTATGTGTAGAGAGTGTGCGTATGTATAGAGTGTGTGGGTGTGGGTATTTATGTTCTGTGGGTATGTGTAGAGAGTGTGCGTATGTATAGAGTGTGTGGGTGTGGGTATTTATGTTCTGTGGGTATGTGTAGAGAGTGGCGTTATATATATAGGAGTGCAGGGTTTCCCCCGAGGATGAAACGAAATTCTAAACAGGGAGGAGGGGAGGGGGGAGGGGGAAACGATGGGGGGTCCGGGGGCGTGTATTTTACGACCCACTACTTAATGCGTAATAACGCCACCACACATAGACGGTATTTGTGGTTCTTGTTATATAAGAAGCCGAGTTCGGTGTACGGTGTAGTGTTGGGTTCGGGACAGGTTATCTCTTTGGTACTTGTGTATTTGTCAGGTGCATGCGGGTTTCGGTAAAGTAAAAATTACACTGCGCCGTGGTGTCCTTGGTCGAGATGGGAATCTTGATTGATCGATTCCCGCTGGCAAACTTTTATTGGTGGTGGATAATATTTAAATCGGGGGCGGAGGTAATTTTATCGGGGGCGCAACAGATTGAAACAGGGGAGAGTTTTCCCTAAACTGGGCGCGCGCGCCCCGTTGCGCAACGTAGGGAAGGAACCCTGGAGTGTGTGGTATGTATGATTAAGTGTGGGGTATGTATGATAGAGTGTGTGGGTATTTCTGTTCTGTGGTATGCTGTGTATAGAGCATTCTCTGCGTCGTGTCTCAGGGCGTGGCTTCGATGAGCTGGTCCTGCATCCGTATACGTACAGCAGGACGACGGGAGGATTGTCATCGTACAGGTTCAACCTGAATTCAGTTTCGACGAGTACAAGGATTCACTAGGCTACGACAACTACGGTTAGTAGTACAGTCTGTACGCGGTAAAGTCAGTTAGGCTAACGCTCCATTAGGAGTGTTCCCAACGTTTGAGTATCCATTTAAATGATTAAAATGATTGATTAATCCTGACCCGTAACATAAAAAAAAAGCCTTTAAAAAATATATAATAATAAAATCCCTAACCCTAAAGCGCCTTAACTAAACCTAAATGACATTAAACCACAAACTAATATATGACCATGACCATATATATATATATCAAGAGTAGATAATAGGAGATTATCCATTAATGACATTAAAGTTGGGAACACTCCTAATGGAGTATCACCTGTCAGTTAGGTGGGAGTAGGATTTTTCAGTAACGCGCGAAAACAGTTCTTCTCGTACGATTGAGACCGACTTGCATGCATGGATCAGTCAAAGCAAACTCACATGCTGTCATTTTTGTATGTTGGAGCTACTGTAAGTTGTAACTCATCGTTTAAATATATCTATCAAATTTATCTATAGGGTGAAGCAAATTCTGTGATAGCAAATCCACACATGGTGCAATATTGATTTTCCAGCATGTGCCATCATGTTGTTTCAGAATTGTAGATCGTACGTACATTGACACCTGTACCCAATCTCCCAGCCTATATACTACACTAGTTTGCATCGCAAATTATACATCCAGGAATATGTATACAGGGTTCGAAATTAACGGCAGCAAGCAGCTGTTTTGCTACGAATAATAATGAGTTTGCTGCCTGCTCTCAACATCGGCAGCGAATACTTGCTAATAATTCTTGATAAACCATAGTAAAACCTCTATAGATTTAGCCTGGATGAGTAAATTTGCTGCCTGTCTATTTCTCTGGCAAAGAAGTTGTTTTCTAACCACGAATATAGCTTGAATATACCTTCAGTACTAGGACTTTCTTTAAAGGTAGCTTCCCTCGAACTTTCCACGTAAATTTGTGTAAAAACCACTGTAAAACCGTCAGTAAATAACTCGCTTTTAACTGAATCGTTAGCTTTGAAATAAGACGTATCAAATATTCGTATCAAGACTATATTTGCTCATTCGAAGAAACAACTCGAAAGAACGCTTTTGCCCGCGGTTACCGTAAGGCGCCAAATTTTTATGATTTGAGCAAACGCATCATTGTCAATTGAGTCAATGTAGCCACCTTTCAGATATAATAACTTAATATAAATTATGTTTTATGAAATCCAAACTTTGTAGTCTAGACAGAGATGCACTCTGACTGTTATGTTATTAATTTTAGAATTTTTACCATAACCGTTTTCGATGAGAAGAACGTGCCTAAAAACCCAACAAAACCTGAAACAGGACTCTTCGACTCGCTCGCTCAGATAGTCACTCTAAAATTAGATCTCTCCAGCGAATAAAAGACGTGCGCTTTCGCCGCTCTATCAGCTAGCCATGTACGTGACCAGCAACCATTGGAATCATATAAACCTAAACCTGCTCAGTGTGTATATATTTTAACATAGCATGTAGGGAACGCTAGCTTGTATGTTATAAGTTATAGTATAAAATAATCAGGAAAGGACATATAGAATTTGGTGTTCAATTAAAGAATATATTGTTACAACCATAACAGTCACCATCTTGCGTCGTTCCCGTCCTTGTCCTGTTCCCAACCGGTCAGTTCCGAACCGTTGCCAAACCGGTCCAGTTCCGACCCTCTTTAAAATCCTCTAAAAGTCTTATATATCACTCTCCTTATCCAATCACTGCCAGACTCTACTCTACCTACAAATCACACAGTCACCTAACACTCTGCTAATTCAAATGAGAGCGCACTGCAACACCACATCTACCCCAGATGTGTAACGTCATCGCTAGTCCAACCTAGCTATTTCTCAATACTAATACTGCTAAACGCCGAAACTCCGCTTCTATGTACATACTAAAATCTCATCTTACAATTACTAATTGCCAATGACCATGTCAAAACACATGTTATGCAGCATGGTTCATTCACATACATAACACGGCGCAATGTGCGAGCGGACACAATCGCCGCATTAGTGGCAGACGGTAAACGCGTTTGAAACATTCGACCCAAACGTTTCACTTTGTAGTCTAGAAAGCTTTGAATGAAACGTATTTCCTGAACAATTTTTTTTGCTCCTATTGCACATATATAGGCAAAGTAGAGAGCGTGCAATTGTTAAATAATTATTTTGCTTTGATTTATATGTTACTCGCTTGAAAGTTGAGGGAATATCTCATTAAGTGTCATAAAGGGGCCTCCCAAATTTTGAATACACATTATTATCAGCACTGCTGGAATTATTTAAGCAACACGGAGAGAATGTTTACGTATTGACTGTCTCTGTCAGAACTATCAAGTCGCTTGCATTATTTTGCAGTAGACAAAGAGAACACGACTGGAGGCTATGCAGACTGGGGACAATGAAGATGGCCTATGAGGAAACTGATACTTGCCTCCGCCATAGTGACACCCGATTGATGGTAATTAGAAGCCCAAGTCGCATCGCGCGACTGGCTGAGTAAGTCACTCTTAACCGTATTCTCAATCTCTGATCTAGTCTTGGATCTTCGTTGCGGCGATCGGCCCAATCGAAATGTACGCGTGAGGGGACCAGACTATGGAAGCATCCCTGAGCTTTCCCCCATATTACCAGAGCCCCTGCAGCCCGGGAGACTTTTAGGCTTTCAAATCCCATCCGTGCCAAGTCCTTGTGTCTGCAGTGACTAGGCCGAGGTGTAAGTGTAGTGACCAAGAAGAAGAAGAACAACTGTATTTCTGATGTCACATGCTGCGGTGAATGCTTCATGGTGATCGCTGCGGCGAATGCTGCGTGTGCTTCGAACCTCTCTCCTGCAGTTTGAGTTCTTAGGAGTTGACCATCAAGTATCCCATGATAATAAGAAAACCCACTCGTGGTCAATCAGGATTCAAATGCCGAGTGAATTTCTGCAAAGCGTGTTTCGATGCGATGCGTAATTGGGTCGATCGTATATCGTAATCGTATATCGTAGATCGTATATGTAATTGGTGCGTACTTGGTCTGCATATTTCGTAGGTTGTGTGTCCAAGAAGATGGGACTGCCGCACTGGCTGCTGGTTGGCACAGTGTTCCTATCCGCACTGGTTTTTGTCTTCATATGTCTCACAACGGCCGCCACTACCGCCGGATGTACAACAGAATGAAGGCTGCGTAGGTACAGTGCGAGAGGAGAGCAGAGAGAGAGAGAGAGAGAACGAGAGAGAGATCGAGATAGAGAGAGAGAGAGAGAAAGAGGAGGGAGAGAAGAGAAGAGACGAGAGAGCGAGATAGAGAGAGAGATGAAGAGAAGAGAGAAGAGAGAAGAGGTGTGGAGAGAGCGAGCGATGCGAGAGAAGAGAGAGAGAGAGAGAGCAGAGAGAGTAGAGAGAGAGAGAGAGAGAGAGGAGGAGGGAGGGAGGGCAGGGAGGGAGAGAGAGAGAGAGAGAGGACGAGAGAGAGAGTAGAGAGAGAGAGAGAGAGAGAGAGGAGAGAGCAGAGAAGAGGAAGGAGAGAGAAGAGAGAGAGAGAGAGAGAGAGAGAGAGAGTAGAGAGAGAGAGAGAGAGAGAGAGAGAGAGAAGAGAGAGAGAGGTGAGAGAGAGAGAGAGAGAGAAGAGAGAGAGAAGAGAGGAAGAGAGAGAGGAGAGAGAGAGAAGAGAGAGGAGAGAGAGAGATGAGAGAGAGAGAGAGAGAGAGAGAGAGAGACGAAGAGAGAGAGAGAGAGAGAGAGAGAGAGAGAGAGTAAGGAGATGACGATGTAATGACAGACTGACAGCCATGAACGGATGGCAGAGGATAGCGGAACAGACGTCTATTGACGAAGTAGACTTGGTCAGAAGCAGTGGATAAATGGAATTGGCAAATGAATAGATATGAACGTACAGACATGATCGACACAGATGCGAAAGACAGCCAATTTAAAAAAAGTTCTAAGCATAGCGGTAAAGGCGTCGATGTAAGTCATTTATTTCTTTTAAACTTAAATTAACTACGTCACGAATTTTCTATGGTAAAATTTGTAAAATTTTTGTTGCCATTTTTTTACAACTAGTTAAAAATCCAAAAAGCCTGGACGATTTGATATTATGTTCCTGTCATTAATTGCTTGCTATGGGCTATGTATGAGTCACGAGTGTATGTTCACATCGAACAATATAGTAAAATAGGAAGTAATTTAACCATAAAAAGTGAACAAAATTACTTATATTTTGTGAAAAAGTGGAAATAGTTTTGTTATTTTTACTATTTACGGTGACGTAATCCCTTTAACATGTTTCTTGCAGTCATTGAGCATTAACGGAGACATGGAGCGCATGCAGAAGTTGTACGATGGCAAAGACCTTATTTGGATTCAACCCGACTGTGAAGCAGGCCCTCTGCCAATCAAACTGAAGGAAGAGAAGATATAAGGCAACAGCGAGTTGTGCGGCGTGGGTATCATTGATTTTGGGCCGAGGTACCTAGAAAAATAACACCCAAATTTGTGATTGCATAACGGACCTTAATTGAGACACATACCCTACAGCAATAATCTAGAAAAAACGAAATTCCTAGACCAGTTCCCCCCATATAACTAAATCAGCGATGACCCAATTGGAGACTGCCAGTGTGCACAAGTACAGCGATGAAGTTGACGGAATATTTGCGTTTAATATGGGGAGTAATGTTTACGAAAGAATTCTGTTATGATTAATTTTTCAGACAACTACAGCTAAACTAAGCAGAAACTTCGCGGGGAGTATTAAGTTGCCTCAATGTTTGTCTGAAGTTAAATGGGATAACATGGATATTTTGCAGTTGTTTTACCAATGATTTTTCACATATATGCAAGTAGAATGATATCAACCCCAAATACTGATTCATTTAACAAATTTACAACTTTCGCGATGCAATGCTTGAAAATAATTTTTACTGATGCCCTTTGTGCTAGTACTTTGGTGAACATTAAATAGCAGCAGATTCCTGCATGTAGAATTTTCTGTGTGCACCCCATGAATGTTAAGAGAAGGCCTTTATCACTAGAAATTAGAATGGACCATGCAACTAGTGGTTTTATGGTTTTGGAAATGTTTTAATGTTTAATGTTTAAAATAGGTTCATTACTGTTTTCCGCTTACTGTTGAGTTTGTCATTGGTCGCTCTCCCCACTGAGTCTTTATCTCTCTATCTTTCTCACATACACACTCTTTCTCTTGATCTCTCTTCCCCTCTCTTTCACGTGCTTTATTATGTCACTCTGACTCCGTCTCTCTAGACCATTGTAGACATTTCTAGAGAGGAGGTATATGTGTTCCTTTTTAACACTGAATTGGCTACTTTTGTTTCTGTACTTGAAATTCCTTTCAGAATCATATCATGGCATAACCTTGCCCGTTTTTCCATGGTTCGGTCGTCATTTTATCGGCATCAGTGCTATTATGCCTTTGCTTATCAACACTATAACTTGTATCTCTTATCCGCTATACTATGTGATTAAAATATTATTAGCGTAATATTGCGTGGCTTTCTTTTTCAAATCGGTTAAATTTTGGATGAGATATATTGTATCCGGTGTGCGTGTGGAATGTATGTGTGAATGCGTCGCTGTAGAACTTATATGAGGACTATCACACTTTATTGTTTTTTGGGGGGAACCTAACATTTCATTCCTTGTGGTGACGTGATGACATCACGTATTTCGTCTACGCGGCTGTGTATAGAAATTGCGAATTGGGGAAAAACGTAATTGTTAGTAGCTCTCTTTTGTGGTCTGCATTTCCAGAGCAATGCGGACATGTCCAAATCCAGGCAAAATGGTGTATGTATATAATTAACAGACGGTGAAAGAAGTAGGTTGCACAAATTGTATACTGTTGAGTATGTGCATATTGTACGTGTGGTGGAGGAAAGTGTGTATATGTGACCATGTTATAGGATTGGGAAGCAAAACGAGAAGGTTATATGAATGCTTTCGCACCTTGTAATTAAGGTAAGATCAGTTGACGAAGAATAATTTATTGATTTATTGGGTTACAAATAAAGCAGAGTTCCTCAGTTATGTGGTATTCTGTTAGAGAATAACACTGTTTGCCAGGCATAAATGATCGGTCTGGCGACAAAGGTAATTTTAAGGAACTATAAGAAATTTGTGATATAATCAACCATTTTAATTATAATACAATAAAATGTTGCTTTCACTGGCCATTTGGTTATAAACGAGGTAGAACTAAATTGGGAGATCAGGGGCGTGTACAGGGGGGGGGGGGTCCAGAGGGTCCGCCCCCCTCCCCTGCTCGCGCAGAAACAGCGGGTCTAACTTCTAATAAACATTTCCGGGTGCAGGCCCCCAGACCCCCCACTTCGGTCATTGCAAGTGTGGTTACGGTTGACCCGCCCCCCCCTTTGTCCCAAATCCTGTACACACCCCTGGACGATATAGACCCCCCCCCCCCCCCCCCCCCCCACCCTATATCCCCACCGGTTTTAATGTGATTGATTGACATAACAACTTACCGAGATTACTCAAAATAGTTCCCGAGTTTTCATAGCTACTTTGCTAGCACTCAAAGAAATCGGGCGGGGCGGGGGCGGGGCATGATATCGCAAGCCTATATTGACCTGAACCCAAGTCTATTAAGTTAAGTAAACCGTTCGTCTCTCCAAGTTTGTTCAAGCTGATAATATGCATCACGTGTATGATTTCCGTGATTTTTGCTCTAATTTCATCTTTTTTGATGATCTCTAATGTATAACATGAATACTTTGCTCAGCAGTCAATTTGTATAATTGCAGTTAAATCTGTCAATCTTCAAATTAGGAATAACGACTGGGTAAACTTATTATTGACCCGTATGAAGTAGGTCCCTCACTATTCTCCGTGTGTTTGTGTCATATGCTTGTGTGTTTTGATGCTTATGAATCTCTATTAAAATCATCAATCGTTGTTTCGTACAGCACGCTTTTCTTACCTGTTCAGACTTAGCATCACACAGACTGGTAACTAAAATTTATACTAGACGGACAACGTCATTGATCAGGATCACTGATCATCCTGATACCTGGCAAGATGCGTGGGACGCAGAAGTAACACGATACACGAGCTGATATCAGGCGCCGTAGCTATGTAACTTTATGCCTTATATATTAGAGGGGGAATGGGGGCGGGGGGGGTACATTCCCACCTTTCCGAGCCAAAAAAACACCCACTCCCGAGTTCCCCAGTAAAAATAAAATCCATTCCCAATTCCTCAGGTAAATTTATGTAGACATGTTCAGAAATTCAGTAAGTTTTAGGTTTTCAAACACACTACATAAATAGCTCTCATATTTACATACTAGTTGATATATCTGCAGTAATAATACAAAAGCAAAAATAACAAATAAATAATAAATAAAGTAGTTAGCGCAGAAAATTGGAAATTCGTACGAATTGATCACAATTCTCTCCAGATCGCCCCAGACAATTTTTAGAGTGGGGTCCTTTTCCCACGTTCTCCGATGGACTTTCTGTTCCGAATCAACGGAAAATTTATCCTGATATTTTCCCAGTGTCCAGCTAATTAAAATGGCCCAATCCGCGGCGTCCCGAAAATACGCCGTCCGCCCCCTCGTTATATGTTAGACGGGAGCTACAATCCCTTCAACAACCCCATTCCCCACACACGTGGAAGTGAAATTATGAAGCATTTTTATGTTGGCGTTTGCGGCTAGCGTCAGCACAAAGAATAATTTGTAGGATCTAAATGAAATGTATATTTCATATAAAGGAGTAGCTAACTGATTTTGCGTTGGAGTGCTGAAGCAGCGATGTTGCAGTAAGATTGGCAGTTACGCAAGGCCGCGGGTAACAGCCTAACTATGGACTAGCTATGACCCGATGTATAAATTTTGTTGAGATTTACACGCAGTAATATAACACATATGCACAGGGGTAGTTCGATAATAAACAAAAATTGAGCAGCCCAAGGACCAACCAATAATCAGAATACACACACGAACCACGAGCGCGCATGCAGACGCCTGCACGCCGTGGACACTGTACCACAGCACGTACGCACACACGCACGCACACAACGAGCATACGCATGCACGCGCACACCAGCGTTCTATACTAGTATATTATTTTTATGGTAGGCATGTAAGTGAACAAAACCGTGATGTAGCTAATTAATTACCACTTAAACGATAATTAATTTGCGGAGCTGACCAATCATAAGCGCGGGAAAAAATATGGACGTACAGGCAACCACCATCGAAAAAGATTTTACGTAAGCATAAACGCGTGACGCGTCCAATATGGCACTCCCATGGATACTTTCTGAATGTATTACAAAGTTATCATTGCAGAATTATAACCTTACTCTGCCTGATTAGAAAACATAAAAATGGGACGATCGGGTCGAAAGATAACGAGACGTTTACTACGTTTGGCAAAAGAAGAAGGTTGGAGAGCCCGAAGTGCGTTTAAGCTTCTGCAAATAATATGACGATACTGCATTATATTAATTGGTAGGTAGGCCTATCGCTGGCTTCACTGTCGTCGACTCGAGCAGCTGGCGCAGCGAATAAAGTCGCCTCCCACCCAACACTCACACGCAGTATCACAAACACACACAGTGTACGCGACACACTACACAACACACACACACACAGCACACACACACACACACACACCACACCACAGGCGGCAACACAATCACACCGCGCACACACACAGTGAGCCACACACACAAATCACAGTCACATGGCCAGCACTTGAACGTCTCAGAGCAAATGTAAAAATTAATTCTTTATGGTAAATAAACCGACTAAAATGTGTTACTGAGCAAAGGGTCTGAAGTTTTTACTACTCTAATTTGCGCTATTGATGTGCGATATTACCCATAAATCGCGGTCAATCATCGCCTATCTGCAACACACATGAAAGTACGACCGCACGCACGTACGTTACGGATGTTACGACTTACGTGGGTACGTTAAAAACAAATCGAGTAGCGATTTCTGGATTGATACTCGCCATTTACCAAAATCTAAGGAAGTGGAAATAATTTTGCCTGCATGATTTCACGCCGAGAATGTCTCTGGCTGGAGTAGGTAAGAACAAAGAGCAGAGTTATAATTCGACACAAGTGAGACATTTAGCTACTACATAGATGACCAGGTACGCAAGATGGGCTGTTTGGAATTGTGTGTTTCGTTTTGTGATTATGTGAAATGAAGCGAGCGTCGAGCAATTTGCGATTTACCTTAAATTGTCCTACCTAGGCTGCTCCCTTTATCTTGTTGCTTGAGTGGCACAGGGCGTGCGTGGCGGTGTACTATGTGTGTTGGAGATGAGTAATTTGATCAGCATTACAGGTAATTATCGCAATAAAAGAACAAATAAAGTAGAGAAACATTAACGACTTGTATAAAATGACATTCGTGTTTATATTTACTTTTTTTTTGTTATTGAGACGTTCACAAGTGGCCGTGCACACACACCACACGGCCAGGGCACACATCTCAGCAACACACACAGCACCACACCACACACACACACAGCACACACCACACACACACTTTCTCCTCTCCTCCTCTCATCTCTCTCTCTCATCTCGTCTCTGCTCGTCTCGTCTCTCTCTCTTCTCGCTCCTCTCTCTCTCTCTTCCTCCTCTCTCCTCCTCTCTCTCTCTCTTCTCTTCTCTCATTCTCTCTTCTCTCATCTCTCTCTCTGCTGCGGGGCCGGGGGGAGCCCGGGCCGGGGGGCGTCTCTCTCTCTTGGTCGTGTCTGCTGCGATCTCTCTGCTCTCTCTCTCGTGCTCTCGTCGTGTCGTGCGGTCCCTCTTGTGTCGGGTCTGCCTCTCGGTCGGCTTTCTCTCTTCAGTCACGACACAGGGGGGGGGGGGGGGGCACAGGGGGGAGTCGGCACACAGCACAAGCACATGCACACGGGCCACGCTGGTGTGGCACACACACACAGCTGCACATCTCTCTCTCTCATCCTCCTCTCCTTCTCTCCTCTCTCTCTCCCTCTATCTTCTCTCCTCGGCTCTTTCTGACCTCTCTTTCTCTCTCGAAGAACACAGGTGTGTTTCTCTGGCTTACTCCTCTTTCTTCTCTCTCTTGCTTCATCTCTTTCATCATTCTCCCGCGTGCCACTCTCTCTCCTCTCAAGTCCTCCGTCTCTCTATGGCTCTCTCTCACACACACACATCACACAACACACGCAAGACTGAACGACACACGCACAAACACACACATTCAACACATCACACACACCAACACTCACACACATACAAACACACATACACACACAAAAGACGGAGACACTCACACGATTCCCCCGACACAACACACACACCAGACACACACACGGACACAACACATACAAACACCAGTACACACACCACCCACCACACACTCAGCACACACCCGGGTCACACACACAACCACACACGACACACAGCACACACACAGCAAACACACAGGCACACCAACGACACACAACACCAAGGGAGAGATAGCCGGGCAAGCGCTTGTATGGCGACTGAATTGATCTATGACATGGCTTCCTAACCCTCAGCAAGACAGATTTCTCTACTTGGAGAGCTAAGGGAAAGACGAGAGAGAACGAGAGCAGAGCACGAGAGAGAGGGAGAGAGAGAACAGAGAGGAGAAGACAGAGAGCACGAGAGAGACGAGACAGGAGAGCGAGAGACAGAGACAGAGACAGCAGAGCAAGGACAGAGAAGAGAAGAACCGCAGGAGAGGAGTACAAGAGCAGCAGAGACAGCAGGGCAGGGAGGCGAGAGAGCGAGAGAGAGAGAGAGAGAGAGAGGGACGCACACACACACGCCTTCAGTAAGCTAACAAAAAACAATGTTTATGGCAATATTTCTTCATTATCCAAGGGACGGCAACGAAGAAGGAGAGAGTGTAACGTTAATCAAATGGTCAGATAAATAAGTACTGTAAACACATAAAAAAATTATTTTGTCAGAGCGTAAAGATCAGAATTCCATTAACGGTTTAGAAGGATGAGAAGATAAGGTGAAAGCAGTGCTTATTTCGAATCCCATTTATTTCCTTATATTTAAAACACTGAAGGCTTTGATCCAACAAACACGTACATGAATCATTTCCACCTAGGGGCCAATGGTGATTAAGTATTGGAAGATGGATTGTAGTTGAGCTAAATTTCAAAATACAAATGTCTGCATATGTTTTCAGGTGTGAAGAAGTTGTTGATCTCTGTGCAGCTCCTGGTAGCTGGAGCCAGGTACTATCTCGAAAACTAAGGTATGTGTTAGCACCATGCATGTAATCTAGAACATGTAAAGTATGATATCACGTTAAAATTACAAAATATATTGTTTCTGGCTGTACTGTTCACACTAAACAATCTTTAACTAAGTGGCTACACACATGCTCGATCTTCATATTTCAGAAATATATTTACTTGATTTATATGGATAACTAATTCCTATTATTGCAATTATTGTTGCAGCATCAGGGGCAGAACAATGTTGCTGTGTGTTTCTTTTCTCGTTGCAATTTCTCGTGACAGAAAAGTAATGTTTACAGTTGTTTGGCCCAAGAAAAAAAATAACTGATCCCATGATAGTGGTTGTTATCTGTTTTACCACTTATTGTGTTTCAGAGAAGCACATGACGAAAAATGTGAAGATTTGTTGCTGTTGATCTACAAGCCATGGCACCTATTAGTGGGGTTATCAAATCCAAGTGACATCACAAAGGTGACGATGACTTCCACACATTCATGCACCCAACCACGTACAACCGAGACGACACACCACATGCAAAATATATAGAGACAGTGAGACACACACAAAGATGAACTGTGCAGCAGATGAAAGCATGCAAACATGCCTGTACACACAAGTGTGCACGCACACACCCACACACATAACGAGTATGCCGGTTACGGACACCACACACACACAATTTGCACCACACACACACACACACACACACACACACACACACACACACACACACACACACACACACACACACACACACACAACTATGTGCATGTGTATGTAATGTCGTGTTGAACTAATGTACCAAAAAGATACACAGAAAATAATTGTCAATTTTGGCGTGTTGTTGCTTATATTCATTTGTCAATGACAGAACATAAATGTTCTTTCTGTAAGTTTGAGTGGGGTGCATGCATGTGTAACATACGTGAATGTGCGTGCTTGTGTAATATGCGTAAATGCATGTACATGGAAATGCCAGGACATTCCATACACTTCCTTTTTTGTTATAGGAGTTCACAGCGCAAGAGATAATTAGAAACTTTGAAGGTGAAGCAGCAGATTTGGTCGTCTGTGATGGAGCACCTGATGGTAATTATGCATTTATCATTTTGTTATAATTATATATATACATTAGTTAATTATTATCTTGTTATATTATGTAGTACACTCAGTACTGCAGTGATGAAAATTAACACTCGTCCATTCGCCCAAGATGAATAAAAAATAATGCTGGGCCCCAGAATTTTTACCAGAAAGTAAAAAGATATATAAATGCATTAAACTTTTGTTACAGTGACCGGCCTTCATGATGTGGATGAGTACATACAGGCACAGCTGCTATTGGCTGTAAGTATCATGTGAATAACTGCAGATGGCAGTCCATATTTACTACGATACCCGTAGCTTGATAAATGTGTAACAGTACACAATTCTTTGGCTATGGACACTTGGCTTGTTAAGAATACAAAATTACGATGTGAAAAGACAAGTAACTAATTTCATATAAAAATTAAAGAGCGAATTACTTTCCCGTGTTTTCGTGTGATGATGGCTAAAATGTTGTCGTAATTATTGAGGATCGACAACACAATGACATGCTTGTTTATTTTACAATGCAGGCACTGAATATCACGACGCATGTGCTCAAGCGTGGAGGAACGTTCGTAGCAAAGGTATGTCGACGGTGTTAGAATGCACTAGCGATTACACTACAGTGTACACACCTTCACTATAGTGAAAAATCACTAGTAGCCACTGTTGTAGTTCTACTCGCGTAGCCCCTTCACTCTCGCCACAGGAGAATAAGCTCCTGTAGGGGAAGTTAAGGAGCTACACCGGGAGATCTACTATGGGTATAATTGTGATCCTCTGTTGTTCTAAGATTTTCCGATAGGTGGCAGAACCGTACAGTATTCTTTCATCTGCACATCTAAGTCAAAATTGCTTAGCATGCAAACAAGAATATAAATAGGCAGTTGCTTTAATTCGTGTGAATATTATGCTTATTCAAGTATCATCATTGATGGTTCCATCAATAAATTATCAACTACACAAAAATATCAAAGCAAAAATGTAAATCCCAATATTTTCATCTGTGAATCTCAAAAATTATCTTAATGTACAAATTCTACACAATATGTTAACTACTTCATTATCCGGCATCTCATGAACTGGCGAAATGGTGTCTGTTTCCATGCGGCCAAATATCTGCCAATACCATGCATGCAACTTTGTACGTTGTGCACGTGTACATGTACACATTTCACCTTGCATCTTTTTAAGTAACATTCATGGGTGTGTCAAGTGCTGAGGGTACGTTGATTTTGCTGTAGATCTTCAGAGGCAAAGATGTCACACTCTTATACTCACAGCTCAAGATCTTCTTTCCAAATGTGACAATCGCTAAACCAAGCAGTAGCAGAAACTCCAGCATAGGTAAATTCCATATAATATACATCAAATGTAGCCAGCAGTATATATAAACAATTGAAAGCAACTGTGTTTTGGCTACATGAATCATTCTCTTATGGACATAATTCCAATGTACTGTGTAACCATTAAACTTTGGTCTCAAATTTATAATTTTAATAATAATTTTTTAAATAAATTTAATAATTTAAACATAAATTTAGTGGTTATTGTTTGTGATTTCAGAGGCATTTGCTGTGTGTCAGAACTATTCACCACCAGATGGCTACGTTCCGAATATGTCCAACCCACTTCTTGATCATCATTACGGTAGGTAGACCAAGTCAGAAACATAATTTAAACAGGGGGAAATTGCATCACATGAGATATAGACTTAAAACTTAATGGTGGATTCATTTCAGCGTAGACTGGTACACTATCTGCCCTTGAGCATGCATTGTTCTATGCTTATCATCACAAATATCTCTACAGATTAATGGACATGTTCATGCTATCACATATGCTCACATTTCAGACATGGATTTCAATAGCCTGGAAGGAATAAACAGGGTGATAGTGCCATTTCTGGCCTGTGGAGATCTCAGTGCATACGACTCCGACATGACTTACCCTCTACAGGTAAGCATTTCTTAGCTGCACTGTTGATGTTAATTAATCGATATGACGAGCAGTTAATGCCCGAATTTAAAGTACGATAGTATATGATATTCCACAAGAAAATTAAATGGGGGGTGCTAGTCCAAAGTATATATCTAAATAGTAGAATAGTAAAATAAGTAGTAGAAATAGTAAATAGTAATCTAAATTCCATGGTGGGAAACCTCTTGATTGGTATTGAATAATACAAGCACCACATATAAAAATGATGCTATCGTATTTCTGATCCATAGCCAGATAAAATAATGGGAAGGTAATACTATATGATTACCATGATACTGATATAAAAGCAGTGCTGAAACCAGTGAAGTTATCACTGAGAGAGAAGGTGTTGTGATGCTAAACTTGTTAAGAAATGTAATTAAAAATGTGATGTCGCTCCAGAGCAGCTAATATTGCATCCCTCTAAATAATATAATAATCGAAAAAATGTTGAATGTAATTAAAATGTGATGTCATCCCAGAGCAGCTAACATTGCATCTAATAATATAATATCTGAATAATATAATAATCGATTGACAAACATTACGTTCAACTGAAGTAGACTAGATATCCATGATTGTAGTGTATATAATTTAATTACTCAGATTAACAATAAACAAGTTACATAAGTCACGTTTGCTGGCCGTTTGTTGGCCGTTTGTGTGACGCAAACCGATTCATCTTTTCTCTACATATTTAAACATGGTTGACATTTGATAAATTACAAAATCATGTATAATTAAACTGGTATACAAAACACATGCCACTTAATCTAAGCGTAAAGCCCCTTCTATCCGTGTAACGTTACAAATATTATGTAACATATGTCACGTAATTCAACAAGGTGCATCATGTATTGGTCAAATGTGAATACATTTCACACAAGTGTTAATCCTGCTACCATCATTTCAATGTTGCTTGCCCTATCTCTCATTCTGTCACGCGAAATTAGGTCTAATACTTCTTGGAGTCTCATATTGGTACTATGTATATATAAAAATCTCCACTACGATAGACACTTTGTCTGGGAAATATGTAACAAAGTATTCAGAGGATAAAAACAAGCACAGTGATAGAGCGCAAAACATTGCTCCAAGGCAGTAATGCTGAAGGCAGATTCTAGACTCGTTTTGAATTAGGTTGATTTCCAGGGTTTACATGAATATAGCCGATATAGATTCCCACACGGTGGCAGAGATAAATACACTTGGATAGGCCATTGCTAAGATTAAACACCAATTACGAAACTTACGTTCATCTGTACAAAGAATGCATTTTCATCTTTAGTTAGCTCAATGTCTTGAATTTGTCATGTAATATATATATATATATATATGTACCACAAGTGTAGTGCCCTAAACTGTATAACATATAGAGGATGTACTCTTCCTGTAAACAAGATACTACATGACTCTTTGTTGTGCCATGATTACCCATGATTGGAAAATATGCACCAATACCTTGACAATTGCAGCCATCTGCAATTGCAATTTCGTTCCCCAATTACACTCCGAACGTGATCGCTACGTTGGAGTTGTTTGCTGTTTCTCTCATCGCTCGCACCCCCCACGACTCGTGTCGGAAGTGACACGCTCACGCGCATCACGATAACAGCCATGAGCTAGTCGTTGGCTGGCGCGCTCGCGATCGTAAATTCACGGGGACCTCGCCGTCTCACGCGAAGCAGCGCCTACAGAGATGATTTTCTAGTGTGCGAATCTAGCGATCTGCGCCGGCCAAACCCACGCGGGATCCCGTAGAATCGTCACAATCGTGCTCGATCCTTGCCTCCCCCTCATCGATCGCCATCTCATCATCCACCGAGTACGGCACACGGACGCCCCGTGCCTGCACCCCTCCACGCCCCACCACGCCCTCATCCGGCGTACAGCTCCGACTGTCTGCACACGGCGTGGTAGGCGTTCCTGATGAGCGCGTACGGGAAGCAGGACTCGAGCAGGTCCATCGTGAGGAAGGCCGACTCCTTGACGACCTCGTCTAGCAGAAGGTAGACGGACTCGCGGTTGCGCACCACCTCCTTGTCCGTCTCGTAGCCGAGCTTGAGCAGGCTGGACGACGCCAGCGCCAGGAACTCCTTCAACCTGTAGCGACACGAGCAAGGGAACGATCGAGAATGTGCCGAGCAATGTTACGCGAGCGTTATCAAGTACAAACCCAACAAAACCTGATAGGACTCTCGACTCGCTCGCTCAGAATATCACTCTATAATCTCCCAGCAATAAAAACGTTGCGCTTTCCCGCCTATCAGCTAGCCATGTACGTGACCAGAAAAACCATTGGATCATATAAACCTGCCAGTGTGTATAATTTTACATAGCATTGTAGGGACGTAGCTTGTATGTTATAATTTATAGTATAAATAATCAAGAAGACATAATATAGAATTTGTGTTCAATTAAAGAAATATATTGTTTACAAACATAACAGTCACCATCTCGTCGTCCCGTCCTGTCCTGTTCCCAACCGTCAGTTCCAACCGTCCCAACCGTCAGTTCCAACCCTTCTTCAAAATCCTCTAAAGTCTTATATATCACTCTCTTATCCAATCACTGTCCAGCTCTACTCTACCCTAGCCAATCACACACACTAACACTCTGCTATTCAAATGAGAGCGCACGAAAACCACATCTGACCCGCAGATGTGTAACTCGTCCGCTAGTCCCAACCTAGCTATTTCTCATCTATATGCTAAACGCCCAACCCTGCTTCTATGTACAACTAAATCTATCTACAATTACTAATGCAATGAACATGTGCAAAACACATGTTACAGCATGGTTCATACATACATAAGTAACATAACACGGCAAGTGTGCGGAGCGGAACAATCGCCGCATAGTGTCAACGGTAAACGCGTTTGAAACATTCGACCCAAACGTTTCACTTTGTAGTCTAAAAGCTTTGAATGAACGTATTCCTGAGCAATTTTTTTTCACCTATTGCACATATATAGGCAAGTAGAAGCGTGCAATGTTAAAATAATTCATTTTTGCTTGATTATATGTTTACCGCTTGAAAGTTTGAGGGAATATCCATTTAAGGTCATAAAGGGGCCCCCCATATTTGAATACACATTTTTATCAGCACTGCTGGAATTATTTAAGCAACCGAGAGATGTTACGTATGACTGCTCTGTGCAGAATTATCAAGTGTTGCATTTATTTGCAGTAGACAAGAGGAACAAGCTGGGGAGCTATGCAGACTGGGACAATGAGATGGCCTATAGGACTGAACTTGCCTCCCATAGTGAACCCATGATGAATGTAGAAGCCAAGTCGCATCGCGCCGACTGGCTGAGTAAGTCACTCTTAACCGTATTTCTCAATCTCGATCTCAGTCTGGATCTCGTTGGGATGGCCCAATCGAATGTGACGGTGAGGGGGACCAGACTATGGAACATCCCCTGGAGCTTCCCCCATATTACCAGAGCCCTGCAGCCCTGGAGACTTTTAGGCTTTCAACCACCGTGCCAAGTCCTGTGTGCTGCAGTGACTAGGCCGAGTGTAAAGTATTCAATGTAGTCACATAGACACATCAAAAAGATGGAATTAGAAGAAAAAATCGAGCGGAAATAGAAACACGTGATGGATATATCAGTTGAACAACTTGGGAGACAAGGATTTACTTTAACTTAATAGACTTTGGTCAGGTTCAATATTGGCTTGCGAATCATGGCCCCCCCCCCCATTTGTTCTTGACGTCCTAGCAAGTAGTATAAAACTCGGGGAACTATTTTGAGTAAATCTCGGTAGAAGTTGGCTAATGAATCGACAAGTCGACGATTAAACGCTTGAATAGTATATCTCATATCTCGCAGGGGTGTGTAAGGATTTAGGACCAAGGGGGGTGGGGGTCTAACGTAAGCTAAACCTTGCAAGCAGCCGCGAAGTGGGGGTCTGGGGCCTCCACCGAAATTTTGTTGGAGAGTTAGGACCCCTTCAGATGCGTTTATCTGCGCGGAGCAGGGGGGGGGCGACCCTCTGGAGCCCCCCCCCCCCCCCCTGTGTACACGCGCCCCTGATCTCCCAATTAGTTCTTACCTCGTTATAACCGAAATGTGCCAGTGAAGCAACATTTATTGTATTATAATTAAATGGTTGATTATATCACAAATTTCTTATAGTTCCTTAAAAACTTGGTGCGCCAGACGATCATGTTTATGCTGGCAAACAGTGTTATTGCGTTCTAACAGAATACCACATAACTGAGGAACTCTGGCTTTAATTTTGTATACCCAATAAATCGAATAAATTTATTCTTTCGTCACCTACTTAACTTAATTAACAGGGGTGCGACACAGCCATTCCATGATAACCTTCTCGTTTTGTTCCAAATCCTTAATACATGGTCACATCATAACACATTTCCTCACCGACACGTACAATATGCACATACTCAACAGTATACAATTTGTGCAACCTACCCTTCTTGCACCGCTCTGTTATATTATCATACATACACCATTTTGCCTGGATTTGGGACATGCCGCATGCTCTGGAAATGCAGACCACAAAAGGAGCTACTACAATTATCGTTTTTCCGCCAATTCGCAATTTCTATACTACAGCCGCGCTAGACGAAATCCGTGATGTCATCCACGTCACCACATAGGAATGAAATGTTGGCTTCCCCCGCAAAAACAATAAAGTGTGATCAAGTCCTCATATAAGTTCTACAGCGACGCATTCACACATACATTCCACCCCACACCGGATTACAATATATCTGCATCCGAAAATTAACGATTGTAAAAGAAAGCCGACGCAATAATTATCGCTAATATATTTTAATCAACATGTATAGCGGATAAAGATACAAGTTATAGTGTTGATTAGCAAAGGCATAATAGGCACTGATGGCCGATAAAGATGACGACCGAGACCATGGAAAAACGGCAAGGGTTATGCCATGATATGATTCGAAAGCGGACATTTCAAGGTACAGAATCAAAAGGTAGCCAATTCAGTGTTAAATGGAACCATATACCTTCCTCTCTAGAAATGTCTACAAATGGTCTAGAAGAGACGGCAGTCCAGAGTGACATAATTAAAGGCACGTGAAAGAGAGGGGGAAGAGAGATCAAAGAGAAAGAGTGTGTAATGTGAGAAGATAGAGAGATAAAGACTCAGATGGGGAGAGGCGACCAATGACAAGCTCAACATAAGCGGAGAAAACAGTAATGAACCTATTTTAAACGATATAAAGACATTTAAAAGACATTTCCAAAATCCATAAACCACTTAGTTGCATGGGTCCATTCTAATTTCTAGTGATAAAGCCTTGCTCTTAACATTCTATTGGGGCTGCACACAGAAACTTCTACCATGCAGGAATCTGCTCTATTTAATGTCTCACTCAGACAAGATAGCATCAAGGGGATCAGTAAAAATTATTTCAAGCATTGCATTCGCGCGAAGTTAGAATTTGTTAAGATAGATCAGTATTGTAGGGTTGATATTTCATCTACTTGCATATATGTGAAAATCATGGTAACAACAACTGCGCAAAATAGTCCATGTATCCCATTTAACTTCAGACAAACATTGAGGCACAACTTATACCCCGGGCGAAGTTTCTCTGCGCTTAGTTTAGCTGTAGTTGTCTGAAAATTAAGTCATAACAGAATTCTTTGTAAACATTACTCCCCATATTAACCGCAAAATACTTCCGTCAACTCATCAGCTGTACTTGTGCACACTGGCAGTCTCCAATGGGTATCGCCTTGATTTAAGTTATATGGGGGGATACTTGCCCCGTCTAGCAGGAATTTTGTTTTTTCTAGATTATTGCTGTAGGTTTGTGTCTCAATTAAGGCGTCCGTTAGCAAATCACAATATTTGGGTGTTATTTTTCTAGTACTACGGCCCAAATCATGATACCACGCCGCGCACAATCGGCTGTTGCCCTTATAATCTTCTTTCCTTCAGTTTATTGGCAGAGCGGCCTGCTTCACAGTCGGGTTGAATCCAAATAAGGTCTTTGCCATCGCTTACAACTTCTTGCATGCGCTCCATGTCTCCGTTAATGCTCAATGACTGCAGAAAACATGTTTAAGGGCTATTACGTCACACGTTAAATAGTAAAAAAATAAAAAATAAATATATCAACTATTTTCACAAAATATAACTGTAATTTTGCTTCACTTTTTATGGTTAACATTACTTCCTTTACGTATTATTCAGTAAATACTTCCCCCGACTTACATAGCATAGCAACTATGAAGACATACAATCGTCCACTCGCTTGATTTCTCATACTAGTCCGATACAACAATCTACATGAAGACTTAATCCCCCGTCACGTTTTTCCGGATTCTTCACTTAAGTGTAAAAATGGCAAACAAACAATTTTTACAAATTTTACCATAGAAAATTCTGTGACGTAAGTTATATTAAGTCTTAAAGAAATAAATGACTTACATCGACCGCTTTAGCCGCTATGCTTAGAACTTTTTAATGGCTGTCTTCCATCTTGTGTGCATCAAGTGTCTGTTCATCTATTGATTTGCAGATTCCATGTTATCCACCTCTCTGCCATCTACTCGTCAATACGTCTGTTCCACCTGTCCTCTCCCATCCGTTTGCATACTGTCAGTCTGGTGTCAATCCATCTGGTACTCTCTTCTTCTCTCTCTATCTCTCTCTCTCTCTCTCTCTCTCTCTCTCTCTCTCTCTCTTCTCTCTCTCTCTCCTCTCTCTCTCTCTCTGCTCTCTCTCTCTCTCTCTCTCTTCGTCGTCTCTCTCTCGTCTCTCTCTCTGCTCGCTCTCTCTCTCTCTCCTGCTGCTCTGCTCTCTCGTCTCTCTCTGCTCTCTCTCTCTCTCTCTCTCTCTCCTCTCCTCTCTCTCTCTGCTCTTCTCTCTCTCTCTCTCTCTATCTCTCTCTCTCGTCTCTCTCTCCTCTCTCTCTCTCTCTGCTCTCGTCTCTCTCTCTTCTCTCTCTCGTGCTCTCTCTCTCTCTGCTCTCCGTGCGGGCATCTCTCTCCTGCGCTCGCTCGCCTCCTCCTCCTTCTCTCTCGTCTTCTTCTACTCTCTCTCTCTCTCTCTCGTCTCTCTCTCCCTCGCTCGCGAGCGGTCGGAGTCGTCTGCACACACGTCTTCTCTTCTCTCTGTCTTCTCTCTCTTCCTCTCTCATCTCGCTCTGCCTCGTCTCATCACTCTCCTCTCTCTCTCTCTCTCTTCTCTCGATATCTCAGCTCTCATCTCTCTCGTCTCTCGCTCTCTCTCTCTCTCTCTCTCGCAGCTGTTAGCATACCGCAGCCTGTCATTCTGTGTACATCCGGGGTAGTGGCGGCGGTTGTGAAGACATAATGAATGACAAAAAGCGAGTGGCGCATAGGAATAAAAAAAACTGTGCCAACGCAGCAGCCCAGTGGGCAGTCCGCATCTTCTGACACCACAACCTACGAAAGTAGCAGACCAAGTAACGCACCAATTACATAAAGCCGAGTCTCCGATAATACGATACGATATACGATCGACGCCAGGATTACGCTCGGCATCGAAACACGCTTTGGCAGAAATTCAACTCGGCATTTGAAATCCTGGACTTGACCAACGAGTGGTTCTTATTATCATGGATACTGTGTTGCATGGTCAACTCGTGAGAGAGAGCGAGAGAGAGCAGAGAGAGGTTCGAAGCACACGCAGATTCGCTCGCCAGCGACTTCCCGCATGAAGCATTCCAGCCCGCAGCCATGTGCAACATTCGAAATGACAGTTGTTCCCTCTTCTTCGGTCACTACCACCTAC
>NW_014577170.1:478023-483736 GCF_000485595.1 Priapulus caudatus | reverse complement strand
GGAACTGGGAATATCAGATAAATTTTCCGTGATTCGGGAACAGAAGTCCATCGGGACGTGGGAAAAGACCTCTAAAATTGTCTGGATCTGGGAAATTGTGTCAATTCGTCGGAATTTCAATTTCTGCGCTAATATTTATTTATTTTTATTTGTTTTTTTGTTTTTTATTAATTATGCCAGATAAATAATAGTATTGTAAATATGAAGTATTTATGTAGTGTTTGAAAACCTAAACTACTGAATTTGCTGAAACATGTCTACATAATTTCCTGGGAACTGGGAATTGGATTTTATTTTACTGGGAAGCTGGGATATGGGGTTTTTTTTGCTGGAAAGTGGAATGTACCCCCCCCGCCATTCCCCCTCTATATAACGCATAAGTTACATAGCTTACGGCCCTGATATCAGCTCGTATCGTGTTACTTCTGGTCCCCACATTGCCAGTGATCAATGATCAGTGATCACTGATCAATGATCGTTGTCCGTTATATAAATTATAGTTACCAGTTGTGATGCTAAGTCTGAACAGGGTAAGAAAAGCGGTTGTACTAAAAACGATTGAATTTTAATAGAAGATTCATAAGCACAAACACACAAGATATGACACAACACACGGAGAAAATGAGCACCCTACTTCATACGGGTCAAATAATAATTTACCCATCGATTGTCCAATTGAAGATTACAGATTTAACTGCAATTATACAAATTACTGCTGACAAAGTATCATGTATACATAGAACATCAAAAAGATGAAATTAGAAAAAAAATCACGGAAATAAACACGTGATGGATATATCAGTTGAACAAACTTGGGAGACAAGATATTACTTAACTTAATAGACTTTGGTTCAGGTTCAATATAGCTTGCGAATCATGGCCCCCCCCCCCATTTCTTGACGTCCTAGCAAGTAGTATAAAACTCGGGAACTATTTTGAGTAAATCTCGCGTAAAGTTGCTATGAATCAAATCACATTAAAACCTTGAATATATATCTCATATCTCCAGGGGTGTGTACAGGATTTGGACCCAAGGGGGGGGGGGTCTAACCGTAACCTAACTTGCAAGCACCGCGAAGTGGGGGTCTGGGGCCTCCCCCGAAATTTTTTGGAGAGTTAGACCCTTCAGATGCGTTTTCTGCGCGAGGCAGGGGGGGGGGGCGGACCCTCTGGACCCCCCCCCCTGTTACACGCGCCCCTGATCTCCCAATTTAGTTCTACCTCGTTTATAACCAAATGGTCCAGTGAAAGCAACATTTTATTGTATTATAATTAAAATGGTTGATTATATCACAAATTTCTTATAGTTCCTTAAAATTACTTGTCGCCAGACCGATCATTTATGCCTGGCAAACAGTGTTATTCTCTAACAGAATACCACATAACTGAGGAACTCTTGCTTTAATTTGTAACCCAATAAATCAATAAATTTATTCTTCGTCAACCTGATCTTAACCTTAATTACAAGCGTGCGAAAGCATTCATATAACCTTCTCGTTTTGTTCCAATCCTATAACATGGTCACATATACACACTTTCCTCCACCACACGTACAATATGCACATACTCAACAGTATACAATTTGTGCAACCTACTTCTTTCACCGTCTGTTAATTATCATACATACACCATTTTGCCTGGATTTGGGACATGGCCGCATGCTCTGGAAATGCAGACCACAAAAGAGAGCTACTAACAATTAGTTTTTCCCCAATTCGCAATTTCTATACACAGCCGCGTAGACGAAATACGTGATGTCATCCACGTCACCACAAGGAATGAAATGTTAGGTTCCCCCCAAAAACAATAAAGTGTGATAGTCCTCATATAAGTTCTACAGCGACGCATTCACACATACATTCCACACCGCACCGCGATACAATATATCTCATCCAAATTAACCGATTGAAAAAGAAAGCCACGCAATATTACGCTAATAATATTTAATCACATAGTATAGCGGATAAGAGATACAAGTTATAGTGTTGATAAGCAAAGGCATAATAGCACTGATGCCGATAAAATGACGACCGAACCATGGAAAAAACGGCAAGGTTATGCCATGATATGATTCTGAAAGGAATTTCAAGTACAGAAACAAAAGTAGCCAATTCAGTGTTAAAAGGAAAACACATATACCTCCTCTCTAGAAATGTCTACATGGTCTAGAGAGACGGAGTCAGAGTGACATAATAAGAGCACGTGAAAGAGAGGGGGAAGAGAGATCAAGAGAAAGAGTGTGTCATGTGAGAAGATAGAGAGATAAAGACTCAGTGGGGAGAGCGACCAATGACAACTCAACATAAGCGGAAAACAGTAATGAACCTATTTTAACATATAAAACATTTAAAACATTTCCAAAACCATAAACACTAGTTGCATGGTCCATTCTAATTTCTAGTGATAAAGCCTTCTCTTAACATTCATGGGGTGCACACAGAAAAGCTTCTACATGCAGGAATCTGCTGCTATTTAATGTCTCACCAAAGTACTAGCACAAAGGGATCAGTAAAAATTATTTCAAGCATTGCATCGCGAAAGTTGAAATTTGTTAAATGAGATTCAGTATTTAGGGTTGATATCATTCTACTTGCATATATGTGAAAATCATTGGTAAAACAACTGGCAAAATATCCATGTATCCCATTTAACTTCAGACAAACATTGAGGCCAACTTAATACTCCCCGCGAAGTTTCTTGCTTAGTTTAGCTGTAGTTGTCTGAAAAATTAATCATAACAGAATCTTTGTAAACATTACTCCCCATATTAAACCCGCAAATATTCCGTCAACTTCATCGCTGTACTTGTGCACACTGGCAGTCTCCAATTGGGTCATCGCTGATTTAGTTATATGGGGGGAACTGGTCTAGCAATTTCGTTTTTTCTAGATTATTGCTGTAGGGTATTGTGTCTCAATTAAGCTCCGTTATGCAATCACAATTTGGGTGTTATTTTTCTAGTACCTCGGCCCAAAATCATGATACCCACGCCGCACAACTCGCTGTTGCCTTATAATCTTCTCTTCCTTCAGTTTGATTGGCAGAGGGCCTGCTTCACAGTCGGGTTGAATCCAAATAAGGTCTTTGCCATCGCTACAACTTCTGCATGCGCTCCATGTCTCCGTTAATGCTCAATGACTGCAAGAAACATGTTAAAGGGTATTACGTCACCGTAAATAGAACATAAAAAATAACAAATAACATAACTATTTTCACAAATATAAGTAATTTTGTTCACTTTTTATGGTTAAATTACTTCCTATTTTACTAATATTGTTCGATTGAACACTACACCTCGTGACTCATACATAGCCCATAGCAAGCAATTAATGACAGGAACATAATATCAAATCGTCCAGGCGTTTTTGGATTTTCATATTTCTAACGTAGTCGTTAGATAAATGAAAAAATGGCAACAAAAATTTTACAAATTTTACCATAGAAAATTCGTGACGTAAGTTATTTAAGTTCTATAAAGAAATAAATGACTTACATCGACGCCTTTACCGCTATGCTTAGAACTTTTTTTAAATGGCTGTCTTTCCATCTGTGTCATCAATGTCTGTTCATCTATTCATTTGCCAATTCCATTTATCCACCTCTCTGCCAATCTACTCGTCAATACGTCTGTTCACCTATCCCTCTGCCATCCGTTTCATCTGTCAGTCTGTTCATCCATCTAGTACTCTCTTCTCTCTCTCTCTCTCTCTCTCTCTTGTCTCTCTCTCTCTCTCTCTCTCTCTCTCCTCTCTCTCTCTCTCTCTCTCTCTCTCTCTCTCTCTCTCTCTCCTCTCTCTCTCTCTCTCTCTCTCTCTCTCTCTCTCTCTCTCTCTCTCTCTCTCTCTCTCTCTCTCTCTCTCTCTCTCTCTCTCTCTCTCTCTCTCAGCTAATTAAAATGGCCAATCCCGCGTCCCGAAAATACCCGTTCCCCCCCTCTTATATGTTAGCGGGAGCTACAATCCCTTCAACAACCCCATTCCCCACACCGTGGAATGAAATTATGAACATTTTTATGTTGGCGGTTTGCGCTAGCTTCACACATAAGAAATAATATTGTATGATGCTAAATGAAATGTATATTCATATAAAGGTAGTAGCTAACTGATTTTGCCTGGAGGTGTGAAGCCACGATGTTGCAGTAACGATTGGCAGTTACTGCCAAGGCCCGAGGGGTAACAGCCTAACTATGGAGCTAGCTATGACCCCGCATGTATAATTTTGTTGAGATTTTACACCAGTAATAAACACATATGCACAGGGGTAGTTCGATATAAAAAAAATTGAGCACCAACGAACAACAATAACAGAATACAACACGAACACGAGCGCGCATGCAGACGCATGCACGCGTGGACACGCAAGCACGCATGCACGCGTGGACACGCGTACGCACACACGTACGCACACACGCACGCACACACACTACGCATGCACGCACACGCACGTCTAACTAGTATATTATTTTTATGGTAGGCATGTAGTGACAAAACCGTGATGAGACTAATTAATTACCACTTTAAAATAATTAATTTGCGAGCGACCAATCATAGCGGAATGACGTACAGCAACCACCAATCGAAAAAGATTCTATCGTAACCATAACGCGTGACGCGTCCAATATGGCAGCTCCCATGGATACTTTCTGAATGTATACAGAAGTTATCATTGCAGAAATTATAACCCTTTACTGCTGCATTAGAAAATAAAAATGGGACGATCGTCGAAAGATAAGCGAGACGTTTACTACCGTTTGGCAAAAGAAGAAGGTTGGAGAGCCCGAAGTGCGTTTAAGCTTCTGCAAATAAATGACGAATATGATATATTCAATGGTAGGTAGGCCCTATCGTGGCTCACTGTCGTCGACTCGAGCACTGGCGCAGCGAAATAAAGTCCGCCTCCCACCACACTCACACTGCAGTACACACACACACACACAGTGACACACACACACACAGTCACATGCAGGCACTTTGAACGTCTCAATAAATAAAAATTATTCTTTATGGTAAATAAACACTAAATGTGTTTACTACCAAAGTCTGAATGTTTTTCTACTCTATTTCGCCTATTATTGCCGATAATTACCCATAAATGCCGGTCAAATGCCTATCTGCAACACACATGCAAGTACACCGCACGCACGTACGTTACGATGTTACGACTACGTGGGTACGTTAAAACAATCGAGTAGCGGATTTTCGGATGATACGTCCCATTTACAAAATCTAGGAGTGGAATTTTCCTGCATGATTTCACGAGATGTCTCTGGCTGGAGTAGGTAAGAACAAAGGACAGAGTTATAATTCGAACAAGTGAACATTTAGCTACACATAGATACCAGGTACCAAGATGGAGGCTGTTGGAATTGTGTGTTCGTTTTGTGATTATGTGAAATGAAGCGAGCGTCGAGCAAATTTTGCGATTACGCTTAAATTTCCTACCTAGCTGCTCCCTTATTCTTGTTGCTTGTGCACAGGGCGTGCGTGCGGTGTACTTGTGTGTTGGAGATGAGTATTTGACCAGCATTTACAGGTAATTATCGGCAATAATAAGAAAAATAAAGTAGAGAAACATTAAGACTTTGGTAGTAAATACATTTCGTGTTTATATTTACCTTTTTTTTTTATTGAGACGTTCCAAGTGCCTGTGCACACACACACACCAGGGCACACATCTCAGCAACACACAACAGCACCACACCACACACACACAC
>NW_014577170.1:457149-470115 GCF_000485595.1 Priapulus caudatus | reverse complement strand
TGTCACAGACCACGAGTCTGATCACTAAAGACCACGAGACCGCGTCATTCATGCGTTATCATAGTGACATCGTCGCGTGTGTCACAGACCACGAGTCTGATCACTAAAGACCACGAGACCGCGTCATTCATGCGTTATCATAGTGACATCGTCGCGTGTGTCACAGACCACGAGTCTGATCACTAAAGACCACGCGACAGCGTCATTCATGCGTCATCATAGTGACATCGTCGTGTGTCACAGACCACGAGTCTGATCACTAAAGACCACGCGACAGCGTCATTCATGCGTCATCATAGTGACATCGTCGTGTGTCACAGACCACGCGTCCTGCCCCTCACCTCTCCTCGATGTCTCCCAGGCCGCAGTTTGTGAACATGGCGGCCGCGATGTGGTTGATGGCCTGCGCGAGGCAGTGGCTGTTGTTGAGGTGTCCCTCGAGCGTAGCCTTGTACGTCGACGCATCGCTGCGAGCAAGCTTCGGTATCGCTATGGCGACGAACACCATGAGGAGGCAGGAGATCTGGTAGTCCTCGTCCGGCGAGATGCCCTCTGCGTGCGAGAAACAAGCGAACGCTTGAGTTGACGGAAAATCGTTCCGGTTCGTTCGCGAGGGAGGAGCATTGTTGTAAATCGGCAGGGAGTTGAGAAGACGAATAAGACATAGACAGGTTTGGCGATATAGAGGCCAAACGTACACGGTGCCCTGAATCGACCGTACTTTCCCGCTCCTGTGCGAATTTCACCCTGTAATCAAAGGCAGTGACGCTCCCCTCCCCAAACCATGTCGTCCACCCATCTTCTGCATTGTAGCTAGGAGTGAGAGCAAAAAGTAGTACAAACATTTTTTGTTTTTTGTGCCACCCACATCGCCTATTCAGCTTCCGTATCTCCTGTATGTTTATATAGGGATGATTTCCGGTTTCCACCCATAACCACTCACCCATCTTCTGTGCCCTGAGGGCGGTACAGAGCGCGGGGTCGACCTTGGCCGGCAGCCCGGCGGCAGTCGCCATCTCGTTTACGATCTGCGTGCGAATGTTCGCGAGCAGCTGCGTGTCCTGCTCGCTCGGCACGTGGTGGTGGAAGTCGCGGATCGACGAGAGCAGGAACGGGATGCGGTCCTGCAGCACGTCGTGCAGGGCTTCCTGCGCCAGCTGCCGGAAGCAGAGGATCACGCCGATGATCGTCATCCGCTGCACGCGCGTCCCGTCGGCACGGCGATCAAGAAAAAAAACGGGGACATTTTTAGTTGGATTCGATTCCCATCCATGGATAGAAGAACACCAAACTGCTAATTCTCCCTACGTCTAATAGAAAGAAGGACACCAAACTCTGCTTTACAGCCTCGTTCGCATCGTGTCGGCAAGTCGATCGAGAGAGAAAAACAAACGGGCAGCAATATTTTTTAGCCGGATTTAATTATCATCCGTTTCTCGCAACCAACTCGCTACGAACTAGAATAAACGGATAAAACACGGATTAAGCACGTTCCATACTGCCAACGCCTGTTTCTACATCAGAGCCTGTTTGTATGCCTAAGCCTGCCTCCACACAGAAGCTCCACGTACCTGCAGTACATTGTCGAGGTTGAGCAGCCGGCGGTGGAGGCCCATGATCACCTCGGGCTTGTCGAAGTTTGTTCTCAGGTCAGCGAGCACGTCCTTGTTCTGTATGCAGAGTTTCTTCAGCTCTATCACCTGGCTGGCTATGTGCCACATCAGGCTCTCGCTGAGAAATAGAGAGAAGGAAAGAATGCATTCAATGTCCGTTCTTATTCTCGATGACGCAGCGGCGCAGTGAGAAAAAATGCATTCAACGTTGGTTTTTTACTCGAAAACTACGGTGGCGCACGACAAACTTCGTCGTCTGTCGTCTCAAACGAGCATCACAGAACGGAAGAGTTTACAAAACTGTTTTAACAGCGCTTAACAGAAGCGATTTGTTGCATTCGGGAGACAGCTGGACACTTAACTGAGCAAGCACATGGAGCTAACACTAAGCTGGACTCTAACAGAATGACTTTCCTAGTTAGACTACATATGATTCCATAAAACCACCAATGCTAACGTGCAACTTTCTTATTCAAACTACAAATGCATCCTCGAGACTACTAGCATAATGTGCGGTTTGGCGAGCTCACCTCAGGTACTTCATGCCGTAAGGTCCGACGAGCTCAGACAGCGCACGCAGTTCCACGATGTCCGAGTACTCCTCCGCGTTGAAGTTCAGTTGCCTCTCGTCCGTCGTGAGACTCACAAACGCGCGCTGATTCTTCGAATACATGATCTGACCTGTGGCGGGAACAGATCGAAAGCTTGCAACAGTGACGGATGAAGAAAGAATATCAGAAGCTCAGAGTGATCACCGTGACACATACTGGATGCGATTTGAGCAAAAAGAGATGCGATTCGAAGAAGAAAGGGAAGAGAGAACGACTTGCCACCCTCACTGCGATCTGCCAGCCCGTCCGACCCCACCTCGCTACGTCGAAATACGCCTCTTTGTTTCTCTTTGCAATGGCGGGAAAATCACGATTATATATTGTCATAATAATATTAATTATATTTATAACTACAAAATGTTACGAGGAATCATCACGGTCGAATTGCTCGCTGCTACTCGACCGATCGATACGTTCGACGTAGCACACACGCGGGTTTCGCCACGTGCGAGTTTTACGAGCGGTGATCGCGCGTGATGAAACCCGCTAGTGCAAACAAAACCGTCGCCATCATTTCTCTCTCTCGAACTCGCGACCGCGAAAAAAATCAACGACGCCCACGCGGAGGCGCCGCCAGGAGGCGCCACCACTCACCCGTGCTGACTTTCCGCAGCAGCACGTCGAGATACCAGTTCGTGTACATCGCGGTGATGGTCTTCTCGCCGTGCGAGTCCTGCGGCTGCGTCTGCTGCAGCAGCACGCTGTTGAACACGCGCGTCACGTCGACGTGCACGTAGTTCTCCAGCCCCTGCAGCACGCTCATGTACGCGCGCACGCTCCCCAGCAGCTCGGACGGCTTCGCGATCTCCTGCGTGTCCGGGTTGTACATGAGCATGCCGACGAGCGCCTTGTTGAAGCGAGTCTCGATGTGCTGCGCGAGGTACTCGCGTGGCGCGAAGATGTGGTCCCACACGTGGATCGCGCCGCAGTAGTTGATGGAGAAGCAGAGTTCGGTGAGAGCCATGTGCTGCAGGTCCATCGTGGTCAGCTCCTCTCGAGTCTTCCTACGGAGAGGAGGGACACATGGTTAGCGGGGAGAATGAAGGATGGACACGAGGTTAGCGGGGAGAAAGAAAGAGGTGAGCAGTAGTTGATGGAGAAGCAGAGTTCGGTGAGAGCCATGTGCTGCCGGTCCATCGTAGTCAGCTCCTCCCGAGTCTTCCTACGGAGAGAAAGGAGGCAGAGAGCGGGGTTAGCTCCTCCCGAATCTTCCTACGGAGAGAAAGGAGGCAGAGAGCGGGGTTAGCTCCTCCCGTGTCCTCCTGCAGGGAGAGAGAGCGGTGTAGTGGTTACCCAGGAGAACTGCCCAAGGATGACTAGGAGAAAGGTTGGACGCATGGGTAGCGGGAGAAAGGAGGCGACTTCGTAACGAGGATGACCTTGCCAACAGGAGGCGGTTGCCAACAGGGGGCGCTTACCTACAGGTCGCACTTGCCACAGGTCGCACTTGCCAACAGGGGGCGCTTACCTACAGGTCGCGCTTGCCAACAGGGGGCGCTTACCTACAGGTTGCGCTTGCCAACAGGGGGGGCTTACCTACCGGTCGCGCTTGCCAACAGGGGGCGCTTACCTACCGGTCGTGCTTGCCAACAGGGGGCGCTTACCTACAGGTCGTTCTTGCCAACAGGGGGCGCTTACCTACAGGTCGTTCTTGCCAACAGGGGGCGCTTCCCTTCAGGTCGCGCTTGCCAACAGGGGGCGCTTACCGGTAGCTCTCGATGCCCGGCCGCTCGGGCTGCTGCACCGGCCGCTGCTTCTTGTCCTGCTTCTTCTGCCGGTTGACGGCGAGCGCGATCTGCTGAGCGCAGTTCTTCGGCAGCAGCTGGTCGGACAGCAAGCAGTGCTCGTCGCAGATGTTCGTGATGATGTTCTTCGCCTCCTTCGCCATCTCGTCGAGGAACATGTTGACGACGGACAGGCTGCGGTCGCCGATGTGGTTGCGCTCCTCGGGGCACAGCTCGTGCGTGCACTGCATGAAGTGCGCGCAGACGAGCGGGAACGCGATCGTGTAGCGCATCTGCGGCGGAAACTCGATGCACATCTGGAAGTGCTGCTCGAAGAGTTTGCTGCGGAGGCAGAGAGAAGGATGGTCGATTGTTAGCGGGCGCGGCGACGCGAGTTGTGTATACGACGAGATCTGTGTGGACGTGGAAGGTTCGACGGACGATGTGATGACGTGCACACGCGCATATACCAAAGAGGTCTTAATCTTATATCGTGCACACACACGCACGCACGCACACACACACACACACACACGCACACACGCACGCAAACACGCACACACCTGTAGAAGCAGAAGATGGAGAGGTCTGACGTCTCTAGCAGGATCTCGTCGAGGGCGTCGACCATCTTCGAGTGGAACGCGATCGTGTTCATCTGCTTCGCAAACTCCTTGTTGTCTTCGAGCATCATTGACGACTTGCCGACGCTCGTGTACGCCTGCAGGCGGAACCAGTCGAGCCGGAAGCCACGCAGGTCAAACAGCTCGCCCTCCTCCACCTGCACAACGTACGTACGACGAAGATGTCAGTCGGGTCAGCGTCGACGAGGACGCAGCGGTTACTATGGTTACTGTATGTGCGATGTCGGTGAATTTACGTGCGGCGCGCCGTGTTGTGCATGTTCCCGTCGAAACAAGCAGTGAAAATGTCGGTGGCAAACGCAAATTTTTCTACGTGGGTTCAAGGTTGTCTAGCCAACTGACGTAGAAAACTGTAATGTACATTTCACAAGGATGATATTAATACGACGCGTAGGATAACACCCTGCAGCGAGCGATGCGGGTATGCGCACTCAAGAGATCGGCAAAGGAGGAGGGGGTCCATGACCGGAATTCAACGGGGCACCGCCTCTGCAACGGAAGAAGTAGGAAAGGGAGGGGGCGGGGTCTGCACACACAAGAGTCCGGGCACTCCTTCCGCAATGGAAGAGAGGAGGAAAGCGGGAAGCAGGAAAGAGATGAGGAGGGGGATCCATGACAGGAACACACGCGTGCGGCACGTGACGGAACCATCGTCGCCGGGCGGGGCGCCGCCGCCGGAACGCTCACCTGTTTCACGTCGAGCTCGGTCATGGTGCTGTAGAAGGACGAGAGAATGACGGACTCCTCCTCCGGCACGTGCGGCAGTCGCTGGATGCACTCGTTAAGAACGACCGCATCGTAGCCGGACAGGTACTGCACGTAGTAGCGCTGCAGCACCTGGTTGTACTTCTTCACCTGTCACCGAGAGAGAACAAACGAGGCGCGTTAACGACGACACATGCAGCCCTTCTGTATGAATATGAGGCGGGCACCATGCTAACGACAGTTACACGCGTGCGCTCAAGAGCAAACGAGCAGCATCAACGAGAGCAAACGAGCAGCATTAACGATGAGCAGGCAGCCCTTCTGTATGAATATGAGGCGGGCACCATGCTAATGACAGTTACACGCATGCGCGCAAGAGCAAACGAGGGGCATTAACGACAATGCAGCCATTCTGCAGGGATACCGCTGGCGTTCGCCACCTTCCGCCACCGTGGCGATTTTATTCAAGCCTTGGCTCAAACTGTAAAACATCCAGAGGGAGCCCTGCTGCTGTACGTGGACGACACAATGCATGGCTAATGACGAGAACACCGAAACTGCATCCTATTCTCTTCAAGGGTAAAAATTTGTCCGAAATAAGACGTCGACATAACCATCGATTATCCTAACTCATCCGACTCGTGACACAAAACCGACGGTATCATTTTTCCCTAACCGACGACACGACTACCACCGACCGCCAGGGTCACAGAATCACCGAGCCGCCTGGCTGGTAACCCAGAGGGCGCTGGCAGCCTCGCTCACCAGCGCTCGTAGTTCTTCCATGCCGAACAGCAGTTCGGGCAGCGCGCGATCCATGAAGTCCTCCGTGTTGCTCTTGCCCTTCGTCTGTCGCGGGATGACGTGGTTCTGGTGCCGCAACAACCACTCGACCTCGTCCCGCGAAAATGAGAGCGCCATGAAGACAAACAGCGCCTTTGGTCCCAGTAAACCTGCGGTGAGACGCGGGAGGATATGTTACGTCGTGGCTGAACGACCAGTACACTGACGAACTCCGTTTATCATCTATCCTCTATCGTCTACCATCTATCATTACATGTCATGGTGTCGTACATAACAAAATCGGATTGATCACGCGGCGCGTACATGTCGCAAAGCCATGTCTGTGCTGTGCTGGTCGGCCCGTATCACCGTCAACAAACATCGAAGGAAAGCACTCGCAAAAAGACAAACGGCGATAGACTCAGCATCGGAGAATTAGCATTTTTATTAATCCTCTTGCGTTTGTCGCGTGGATGTCTACGTGGACGACGGTTTTGCGCGCGCGTCATACCTGGTTGGTCGGTGAGAATCGTCGCCAGCTCCTTCAGTGCCGTGCGAAGGAACTTGCGTCGCTCGCGATGCGTGTTTGCACACGTCTGCTGTGCCGTCTGTAAGCACTCCCGCACATCTGCCACTCTCTTGCTGAGCCCTGGTGAACAGCACGACGCAAAGGTTGTGTCACGAATCACGCTATTAGTATTACACGTACGTGTGAGATGCAAAACACGAGATGAAATAAGTAGTGTGCATTCACCTGGATTCACTTGCTTTTGTTACGAAAGTGACAAAGCATAGTTGAACAAAGATGTGATGTGATAAATTGTTATAGGATAATTGTTACAGGTATCACCGTTAACTCACCTTTTAACGATTCGAAGAAACCTATGATATACTGCTGTGTGTGGATTACTTCGTCACGAAACACCTGCGTTACTAGGCTGCCACTCAGTGCTTGCACCCACAACTCTGATGCACCCTGTAACAGTTACATCATCACCAATGTTTATATAAACTTTTGGAGATGTCGCGGCTCAATGCCTTTGTCGTCACAAAAGAGTAAGTGAGAAGTACAACAAAAAGGCGAGCATGTGCCTATTTCTACGTTATTTACAACGTAAACGTAATTACTCACTTCCAACGAGAGTGAAATGCAGTAACACGTAGACGATTGTAGCCTCGTGTAACTGATAACTCTTCGCTAGCGATTTTTCCGTGAATTCCACGTCCAGGTAAACAACCACATATGGCCAGAATATATACACGGCAACATATGGCGCATAGCCAGAAGTCGGCACAACGCCAGAGAGGGGCGTCACATACGGTGACACACGGCGACGCCACGTACGCCCCACCCCCATTACTCGAAGTAACGCCCCACCCCCATTACTCGAAGTGACCCCCCGCGCTTACCGACGTGCCGAGATGCTGGTAGCAGAGCGTGAAGCCGATGACGATCCACTTCTCCATCTTGTTGACGGACAGATACTCGCACGGCATCGTCTCCGTCTGCGCGGGGTTCAGCATCTGCGACGGCGCCGTGACAAGGCTCAGCATCTGCGCCGACCGCCACTGCTTCGCGCTAAGGTTCCGTCGCGGGTAGACGGTCTTCAGCGAGAGAAGCGCGCGCAGCACCAGCTTGCTGTGCGGCACAAACTCCTCCGCGAGTTTCCGCATCGGCGGATCGTAGTCGAGGATGAGCTGGCCGAGGCGCGGGAAGTTGGGGTCGCTGTTGCCGTGGAGAAGCTCGTGGGCGGTGTTGAAGACGCCGAGGACGACCTTGCGGTCCTCGACGCGCGAGAGCAGGATCATGAGCGATGCGTAGGTGGAGACGAGGTCGAGGTAGCTGCGTGTCAGGTCGAAGCACGTCGTCACGTTGAAGAGCACCTGGCACGTGTCCATCGTCGTCAGCAGCTCGCTGACGTGGTCCTTGAAGTCGAGAAGGTCGACGAAGGTGAAGTAGTAGAGTGCGAGCGACTTGACGATGTCGGCCTTCATCGTGTTGACGGCGTTCAGCGTGTTCAGGTTGCTCTTGACGTCGATGTTGGGGAATTTTTTGACAACGTGCTTTATGGCGCCCTCTAGTGACTTGTCCGAGAGGAACGACGGCTTCGACTTGGGATCGCTGCATGCCTGAAGAGATCGGCGCGAGATTATATTTACTAGCCATTTGTTTGTGTTAGGCCTAAGATAAAATATTGCTTGTTTCCCCTTTACCGACCGACTCGCCAAAACGCCGCTACTCGACACATTTTATTGGCCGATTAAAACAAAACAAAAATTATTTCGTTTCGCCAAAAAAACAAAAATCAAATTTGTTCCGCAAAAACATATACACAAAACAGAATATACAATATACATACACACATCTTGTCAAAACAAAATAAAAAAGATTTTTCACCTACCTACCTACTCGGTACCCTGAGAGGCGAGTAGGTAAAGGGGAAACAAACCATTTTTTAAGGGTGGCCTTATTGTACTATATATAATTTATTAATGCAAGTGGCACTTTCTATTGTTCATAGACTTGCAAGGGGGCATGGCTCGAAGAAACAAGCGTATTGTTTATTTTTCGAAATCTTGGTTTTTGTGTGTGTACCTAATAGTTTTGAAATTGGAAAAGAAGTAATGCTGTAGATATATGGTTGAAAGGAATGTGGCGATAGGCTAGAAACCAGTAATTGGAATATAAAGGGTTCCGCGACTTGCACTAAAAATAGCAATATTACCTACAATCCCGCCAGCCATACTGGTTCCCAGAATTGCGAACACGTTACCTATATGCGCAATCTACCTATTTTACATCGATAGATTGTACATACGATAGTGTTATTATAGTAATCTATATTAGCAGTAAGTGGATCCCGGTTTTGCAGACAGATTTACCAGCGCATGTTGGGGTGCTAGAGTTCAATATGATTGTGCAGACCCGGTTTTACAGGGTGTTGCAGGCAAGTTTATCAGCGTGGGTTGGGGTGCTAGTCTGCTAGAGTTCAATGAGATTACACAGGTCCAGTTTTGCAGGGTTTTGCATGCAGGTTTATTAGCGTGGGTTGGGATGCTAGAGTTCGATGAGCTTGCCGGACAGTCGGCGGATTGCTAGATTGAGCAGATCGGGAGATTGCACACAACACATATCATGGACTTGAGTTTGTTTACATCGCGAGTGTTCAGAAATTCCACCGATTTTACTGCATATATAGCTATCAAACGCAGCTTTTTATAATATCTGGTGTATGCACATTTGCCAACTGTCTGAAGTGTAGGATGGGCAAGTACTTTGATTCACTAGACAACATAGCCAAAGCACGCTATCTCGAGAAAATTGCGTGCATTGGGAATCGCCACCCGTACGAGAATGGAGTGAGGACCACAACTTGTGCCCATCACGTACTTATTAGGATCTCGTGAATTGACTACCTAACATTCTAGCCGAGTCCATTTTATACTCTCAATGATTTTCAGAACCACAAAAGCCTGGATGCCTACGATCGACTGTTCTGCGGTTCGGTTAGTGGCAGGCTTTCAGATTTGAAAAGTACAGGAGGACTACTAATGACGCCCCTAGAACACCATAGGGGGACTTTTTACGCTCCATAATCACACCCTTAAGAGGCATGATGGAGAGCTCCATTAAAAAATCACACCCTTAAGAGGCATGATGGAGAGCTCCATTAAAAAATCACACCCTTAAGAGGCATGATGCAGAGCTCCACTAAAAATCACACCCTTAAAAGGTCTGCCATTGTTTTAAGATACGACGAAGGGTGTATGAAAGCTGCATTCTCATTGGCTACTGAAACAAGAGTTGGGCTAGAATAGATACTCCAGTCAGGGCTCGCGATCCATTGCAACTCTATGGGCAGGGAAAACTAGCCTCAAGGCCACGCGTGACGCGGCGGCTTTTGATGTACACGATCGATCGATCGCGTACTATATACACGGCCTGCTTAGCACGCGCGGCATACACAACCACACACACTTGCAGCGTCAAATAAACGCACACACTGGCTAACGTCTGACAATCTCAAACAGTGAACTAAGCCGTGTCTATATTGTAAAGCAAACTATATTACAATGGTATTAAATGAAGGTACTGTTAGTAGGCTGTTGGACTGTAAAATGAAAATTTGTACATTCTAACCCCCCTAAAATTTTCTCTCAACGGATTTAGACGTTTCACAAAATCGACCCTGGGACTGTGAAATCTGCGGATTTCCGCGAATCCGCGGAAGATTCTCATCCCGGTAAAATGGAGCACTATTTCAACATAATACACAGACTTTTGGTGCGCGATTTCAACCACTTTTATGAGGCGCGATGATGCGCGCACTATGGCGCAATTTATGGTGCGCGGTGGAGCGCGAGCGCGATCGCGCCCCTTAAAAATGAAAGCCTGTAGTGGTGTATCAGTCTACATCAATCATGTGAACAGTGAGAGCCCCATCTACATTATCCGAGCACGTGTTATGCACTCCCAGTCTCTGATTATATCATCTCTCTATCCGTGCATGAGTCACGATGAGAGAATATGGGACAGGCATCATGTCAGCACAATGTAATTGTAAAGCCGGGCTTGGTGAATTCTGTTCACATGTTGCCTCGGTGTTATTTTATGTAGAGTATGCTGCACGTGCAAGAGAAATCACCACCCCCACTCAAACAGCTGCCTACTGGATGCTGGCGATATATGTATATAAGTGTAAATGTATAGCGGCGTGCGTCGTGCGTGCGGTGTACCTGTGTGTTGCAGAGAAGAATTTGACCGGCATTTACATATAATTTAAATTATAGCATAAATTCGCTATAGTACAAAAAGAGTATTTAATAAGCCAAACTGATTATTACTAAAACAAGTATGGAATAGTAAATAGTTGGGCCCAAGGATAGAGAACATGGGTCTCAATAAAACCAATGTGCCTAACCCTAACCCTAATTCTAACCCTAACCCTAACCAGACCAATCAGAGCGAGTCTATCAGCCCTCCTGCAGCGCCACAGATACAAGCGAGAACCAGGCTATTGTAACACTCTATCTGATTGGTCTGATTGTTTGTAAATGGCGAATGTTATTTACAAAAGTGGAATGAAGCGGGTTTCTGAAAAACAATCTTTTAAGAAGTGAATAACGATTGAAGTGAATGTATACACATATCTGTAGCAAGGTGAAGTCATGTAGAAGGGAACGGTACCGTAGGGTTTTTTTCGCGCCAATAGCGGCGTACGGGCCGCATTCGCAGCGCATGCATTTTGCATGCGATCTCACGAAATTTCAATGAACCCTGTTCTGTCCCAATATAACCCTCATCAAAATATAAAAAAGGTTATATGGGACAAAATTATTCGGTCTAACCCTAACCCTAACCCTAATTCTAACCCTAACAAACCTATTATATTCGATATAATGATTATATTTATATTGTGATGTAAATGACATTGGTTTTATTGGGACCCATGTTCTCTATCCTTGAACCAATAGTTGTACGGTTTGGTACGGTAGGTTCACTTGCCTTTTTAATGTTATAAATTCGTGTGAGCATACCGACTCCGCGGTCACACAGAATGCTGAGCTTTTCAGCAAGCTTCTGCTGGCTAACGTTAAACGCTCTCGACATCTTTGACATTTCAAAGTGTGACGCGTTAAATTAATTAAAAGTTATGAACATTTCCGTTACTCTACCACACCCTACTAAAATCTAAAACATCAAAATGGTAGGATAACATCCGGAAGTGGTGTTTAAACGGAAGCGTAACAAAAACGGGACGGGGATCTGTTTGCATTGATTATTAAGCCACTGGTTCATAGTCAACGTCGCCGGCGCCAAGCCAAATTCACACGTTAAAAAATGTATGGCTGTTTTACTTTGCTATAATACATTCACTTGTAATTTTATAAAGTAACGACTTTCCCGTGTTTTCCTAGTTTTAAATGATTGTTTTACATATTTATATTAATTATCGTTTACGAATTACAATATTATATTATATTATATTATATAACTATTATTACTTATATATATGAATTAAGCATTCCTATGCCTCCGCCAAGGGGTTGGCAGGAGCTGAGAAACAATGTATATATTGTTTCTCAGGGCAGGAGGTTATGTTTTCACCGGCGTGTGTTTGTTTGTTGGTTTGTGGGTTATGTAGTACAGCCTAAGCTGAAAAAGTCATGGACGGGATATGTCATGAAATTTCAGGATAGGTCAGAAATGGGCTAACTTAGAATTAATGAGATTTTGTGGTACCGTCCAATTAATTAATAATTAATTAAATAACATTTTCAGGAATAGGTCAGAATGGTATACTTAGAATTGATTATATACATTTTGGTGGTGATCCTGATCCAATTAACTAAATAATGTATTTTCAGAGTAGGTACCTGTCAGAAATAGGGTAACTTAGAATTGATTACATTTTGGTCGTGAATGCCGGATTCAATTAATTAATTTAATTAATTAATTAATTAATAAAATTCTAGAGTGAGAGAATGAGCTGCCTTGGCGGAGGTCCTGTGCTCTCCGAGTGCTCTAGTAATATTATTGATTCAGCCGCCTACGCTGTACGTGTATTGGAATGCAAGATAACCACATATATGAGGCAAAACATTTCTTAAACATTAAAAACCGAAGTATACGTGATTAGAAAAAACTGCGTTCATCCAAAGAGTTTAAATTTACAGTCTTAAATTTTATTAAATTAAAATATTGACGTTTTTATAGTTAAAAGAGGAGAGAGACTATACGTGGAGGCCGCTCCATACCCAGGTCCAATAGAACCTCGCATACAAGGATCGCTTGTTCCTGTAAGAAGATGAGCTACTGGCTAAACCATGCATCCATAATTAATTCATGCGTCATCACTCAGGAAAGGATTACTACCAAAGAGTACTT
>NW_014577170.1:455289-457124 GCF_000485595.1 Priapulus caudatus | reverse complement strand
GTCAGAAATGGGGTAACTTAGAATTGATTACATTTTGGTGGTGATCCTGATCCAATTAACTAATTAATTAAATTTTCAGGATAGGTCAGAAATGGGGTAACTTAGAATTGATTACATTTTGGTGGTGATCCTGATCCAATTAACTAATTAATTAAATTTTCAGGATAGGTCAGAAATGGGGTAACTTAGAATTGATTACATTTTGGTGGTGATCCTGATCCAATTAACTAATTAATTAAATTTTCAGGATAGGTCAGAAATGGGGTAACTTAGAATTGATTACATTTTGGTGGTGATCCTGATCCAATTAACTAATTAATTAAATTTTCAGGATAGGTACCGTCAGAAATAGGGTAACTTAGAATTGATTACATTTTGGTCGTGATCCGGATTCAATTAATTATTTAATTAATTAATTAATTAATAAAATTTTCTAGAGTGAGAGAATTGAGCTGCCTTGGCGGAGGTCTGTGCTCTCCGAGTGCTCTAGTTATATATTATTATTCAACCGTCTCTACCTGTACGTGTATTGGATCAGATACCACATATATGAGCAAAACATTTCTTAAACATTAAAACCGAAGTATACGTGATTAGAAAAAACTGCGTTCATCAAAAGTTTAAATTTACATGTCTTAATTTTATTAATTAAATATTGACGTTTTTATAGTTAAAAGAGGGAGAGGACTATACGTGGAGGCCTCCTACCCAGGGTCCAATAGAACCTCCATACAAGGATGCTTGTTTCCTGAAGAAGAATGAGCTACTGGCTAAACCATCATCATCATTATCATCGTCATCATCAGGAAAGGATACTACCAAGAGTACTCTTGATACTACTCATCCCCAACTTGAATAAGGTATGCAGTGTAGCCAGTCATACACGATACAGTTACTGTCAGCTCATCCACAATAGACAGATGGCATATTATAGGGTTGTAAAAAATGAGAATTTATTTAATAAATACGTTGTAATCCTTTTTCGAACAATAGTATGCTATTTGTTATTTTCAATAATGGTTCTTTTTAATTTACTCGTGTTCTTACATTGAAAGCTTTCAACACGAGGTATATAGGAAATGGGACAGCTCTGAATTTGCACATTTTTATATGGTAACCCTACTGGATGTTAATAGACTCATTCGATATGGTGTAAAGATCATAAATGTGTGAATGTTTTTTACTGAATTATGAAAAAAGTGAAGATACTAGAAATACTGAATTAGGGTTACTGCTGTACGTGTGCGTATAAGCAAACATGATTTAGTGAGTGACGCGTTGTCACTTTTTAAAAGTGTTTAAAGTAGGTGTAATAGTTGGGCATTATATGAATCAATGTTTGCTATTATTAGCTTATTATGTCAGAGGGTTTTATATTACTGTTGATGATGTTTTAGAATACTTCAAAGTAATTAGACTAATCTAACTGTTGCTGGCTTTTTGTCAGCTCAAACTCCCTGTCACTGATGTTGGGTTGTACTCCGTGGAAGATTTCCTTACAGTTATCCAGTTTCGCTTCTCGTATCTTACGATCTTGTGTACGTTTTTATGTAGATGTACGCATGCTTTCTTTGTTCTCCAATAAGCGCATAATTATGGTCAGATGTTCATTTAGAATGTTATATTCCATTTGTAATTCTGTCGCTCGGAGCCCACGCGTCTGCAATCACTAGCGGATTAAGGGCGGGGCAACAGGGGCACGTGCCCCGGGCCCCCCACATTTGGGGCCCCCCACATTTAGAGTATCCTAAAATTTACAAAACTGTCGTAATTGTGATCCACAAAATTCTTAGCATGGAACGTTGAAGTGATGCGTTTCCCATGCTGTTTCTCTG
>NW_014577170.1:438930-455279 GCF_000485595.1 Priapulus caudatus | reverse complement strand
GTGTGTGTGTGTGTGTGTGTGTGTGTGTGTGTGTGTGTGTGTGTGTGTGTGTGTGTGTGTATGTGTGTGTGTATGTGTGTGTGTGCGTGCGTGTGTGTGTGTGGGTGTCTGTCCGCTCGATATCTTTGCAACCGTAAAGAGGTAGACACTTCAAACTTGGTTCACATGTGCATCTTATGGAGCGCTGGAACCCCATTGATTCTGAATGACCTTGACCTTAGTATCATATAATAATTAAATATATTAATGTCATTAAGTATATTTCCAACGATGGGTCATAGCGGAAGGACCGTACCATTGCTAACGCGGGGCGGGGGTTCCAGGCGGTATTTCCCGGCGTGTTGTGTGTGGCCTTGTGTGTTCACTGCCCTGTAGAAGAAGCCAGTTCGTAGTTATGCATTTAGCATGCACATTGCACATTTGCAGATTTCATACAAACATACACGTACACAATTTCCCCATTTTCATTGTTTTAATTGCGTGTACAATGTATTTAGAATTTGTATATTAGAGGTTCAACATTCCTCCTTGTTCATATACATAAAATAAGGACATTTTTGGGTATACGCACGTATACCTAAAAAAAATAATTAGGCTATAAATACAAAAAATTAAAATAAATGTAGTCTCTAGTAGATCTACGAATTATGAAAATCGTCGACATTCATACGCTGCGCGTGGTGTTCCATAGAATTAATTTGTGTTGGCTATCCATATACGCGACTAACTTTTGACAAATCAAACGTAGGCCTACGTATTATCGACATTGATGATTGCGCATCCGCCTCCAAGGGCCGGCGGGGTGCGAAATTTTTTTCCCCACGAGAGTTCCGGACCCATCATAGATAGTGTTTTGTAATATATGGTTCTATTCGTATATGGTATATTCGTATATATATGGTTGGATTATAGTTAGTGTTAGGGTTCGGGTTCGGGGGTATTCATTTTACATTGTTGCTTCGAGGAAGTTGAGTGAATGGAGTGCGCCGATTGGCTGTGGTGAAGGTAAAGAATAGAGAGGAGAGAGGGAGAAGGCGAAGAAGTGAGAGGGGGGAGAGAGCGAGAAGGCGAAGAAGAGAGAGGAGCGAGAGGGACGAGAGGGGAGAAGGGAGAAGGCAAATAAGAGGGGCGATAGAGGGAGAAGGTGAAGAAGAGAGATGAGAGAGAGGGACGAGAGGGGAGAGAGGGAGAAGGCGAAGAAGAGAGGTGAGATAGGGAGGGACGAGAGGGGAGAGAGGGAGAAGGCGAAGAAGAGAGATGAGAGGAGAGAGAGGGACGAGAGAGAGGGAAGAGAGGGAGAATGCGAAGAAGAGAGATGAGAGGAGAGAGAGGGACGAGAGAGAGGGGAGAAAGGGAGAAGGCGAAGAAGAGAGAGGGAGGAGAGGGGAGAAAGGTAGAATAATAAGAAAAGAGATGAGAGGAGAGGAGAGAGAGGGACGAGAGGAAAGAGACGGAGAAGGCGAAGAAGAGGGACGAGAGGGAGAAGGCGAAGAAGAGAGAGGAGAGGGGAGAGAGTCAAAGAAGAGAAAGGTGAGAGGGACGAGAGAGAGAATGCGAAGAAGAGGGACGAGAGGGAGAGGGCGAAGGCAAAGAAGAGAGATGAGAATGCGAAGAGTAAGTGTCTGATAACCTTTTGACCCTCCAGAGGCGGGTTAAACATGGATTCCTGAACTGCCTGAATGATGTCACAGTGTTCTCAAATTCATGGCACATCCATAACGTAGAAAGCAAATAAGCCTGGATAGCCTAACGGCTACAGCACAGGATTACGGCTCAAAGGTCCTTGGATCAAATCCCATCAGATTTTTTATTATTTACCTGTTTTCTGTATTTTTTTATGTTTATCCATTTAACTATTTTTTTCCAATTAACGCAAATATTTACATGATTTATTTACAACAATTTCATAACAACAAATAATGTTTTTTTTAATAGGGTTAATGTTAGGGTCACAATGCACCATAAAACAGGAGTTTCAGGCACGCGATTTGTATCAACCAATGGGATTTTGGAGGTATGCAGAATGCAGAAGGTTGCTGAAATGATGTGTACGCAACTGCGTATCTGCATATCTGCGCCTAACAAAGGTGTCACTACGCACGACTTAAATGTTACGTATATAACCGTAGGTCAACAGACCTCAGATGAGCCCAGACGCTCTGCGGCTCTTGTTTAAAACTAAATGCCGAGCAAAAAGAACTAAATAGCAGCTACAACCACATTACTGTAAACTCGTAATGTAGAGGTACTACTTCTATCCATATGAGCATGTCACTATCTACTCTTACGTAATATCGTTCAACGTGATGACTAAACGCCAATTGAAATGAGAGCTGAGAGTTCTTATTTTATTGCTATATATATATACCAACTAGTAGTGGACGCTTATCGATTTATTGAAAATAAAATTCTGATATAACTTTCTAGAAACATGTCTATTGATTCATATTTTTTCTTCGAGAACCCAACACTGCACGCTGTAATATTCACTAGAACAAAACTATTAAAAATAATGTAATGAAATGTAATTTTTTTTAATCGATGTATGTAAATTTTGTGATTTAATAAGCAGATCTATATATTATGAAAATGAGGTGTCCAGCTTTTTCAAGTGGGTTGTATAGGGGATTGAATCACTAGGTATAAAATGCTGTTGTACTACACAATACTTGGAACATTTTTGTTATAATGTTAATTCTGCAGGTATTTAAGAAACAGCATCGGCCATAAAGCAGCTATGCTGCCACGCATTCTTCTTATTGGAAGCTGCAAACAATAACTCAACAACAGTTCCAGTGAAATTATATTTGCAGAGGGTTTCTGCACTAGGGTCCCTGGTGTTAGTGCATGACGTGTGTTTATTTGCATTTGTTGTTGAATATTTATATTATGTTAGATGCTACTGTCTTGCATCAGTAAGTAGCATTGACGCTAACCCATAAAACGTGGTTTGTAGTTAGCTATAATCAGGGGTAGAAATATGGAGAAAAAAAGAGTTTGAAATTTAGATAGTCCTCCTAAATTTTAGATGGTCCTCCTAAATTTCAAATTGTTCTCTAAAAGTAATGCGGCGTGCAAGAAATTTACCGTAAAATGTGACCAAAATATTCAATGGTCCGTCGGACCATTGACTTTGAAAATCTGATGGTCCTCCTGATTATTTGATGGCCCCGGACCATCGGACCATCGCTTATTTCGACCCCTGCTATTAAAATTGTATAATATTACGATAGGTTCCATATGTACACGAACTCACACACGCACGCACGCACGCACGTACGCCTGTATGCACACAGTATAAATCTGCTGGTGTTTTCTAGCATTACCGATATGTTGCCGGTGCTATAGATTCAGTAGATTGTGTGTTATAAACCTAGTGTTATCTAACGTATGCTGACCGTTGGGAGGGTTTTTGTGAGCATCAAAACAAACTAATTTGGATTTATTCAGACATTCAAAGAATTGGTTTTCGAACGAAACTTTAGGATTGTTTCCATTTTTGTTCGTAACTCAGCCGTGATTTGTGTAGTATGCCGACTGACAGTATGAACTTGGTGCTTATTTTATGGAGAGAGCGAGAGAGAGGGAGAGACAGTCAGAGAGAGCGCGCGCGAGAGAGAGTGAAGGAGGGAGAGAGACAGACAGAGAGAGCGCGCGCGCGAGAGAGAGAGAGGGGGGATAGATAGACAGAGAGAGCGAGATGGAGAGAGCGCGCGCGCGAGAGAGAGAGGAGAGAGAAGAGAGAGAGAGGAGGCTCCGTCGGAGGAGAGAGAGAGAGAGAGAGCGCGCGAGAGAGAGAGGCGGGAGGGGGAGAGAGACAGAGAGCACGCTAGAACGGGTGAGAGAGACCGCGAGAGATGGGAAGACAGAGAGCGAGAAAGAGATAGAAAACCGGTGATACACGCACAGAGAGCGATGGAAAGAGAGAGAGATAAAAAAAGAGAGAGAAGCGCATGCTCATCGTGTACGCAAACAAGTTTTGGTTGAAAACTCGTTATTCTTTATTGAATTGTATGTTATTGTGTAATATTACACCAAAACGAGCATTTATTATATCTTTTAGCCTGTCAGTAATGTTCAACCAGTGAGCCATCGTAGTGCATATGTAAGCAAATATAACTTGCCACCTAGTGGCAGAAACAAAGCGCGCATATACAAATGAATCACTTGATCGATCGTCACGCAGTCGTAGCCCGAAGCGTCCCAAGCATGTTCTCTCTGTGTTTTTGTAAAGTAATAAGTTAATGTTATATGAGTATATAAAAAGTACACATATACACAATGGTATTTATTATTGAGTAAAACTCAAACAACAAACCCTTTGCCGGGAACAAGCAGCCAATGTTCTGCAATTTGGAACACACCAAATTACGCACACAACGTCGCACAACACGCGCTTCACGCACACATGTCGCAGCACACGCTGTTTTCACGCACACACGCCCGAACACACGCGCTCACGCACACACGATAAAAAAATCGTGAGCCCTCTTAGGTGTCTTGGTTTTTGGTCCCCACCCCCCCCCATCCAAAACTGCTTCACGGCGCGGCCTGCCTCCAGGCTACATTAAACCTTCACGATGGGTTGAATATTTTCGGCTTTGTTGATGGCACCGGGGAAGTAGAGCAAGAAGTTGGAACCACCCTTGTCTTCTTTTCGAGGGCTTGAGCGAGTTTGGAAACTCAAGTGGACAGGTGGTCACACAGAGGATTGCCAAGTTTCTGAGGTAGTACTCTTTTGCAGATTCACTGGAGCATTGGCCCCTATAGATCTGTCGGGTGTTGACTTCTGTGCCCTGTGGCACTGAAATTGATTGTATCTAGAGATGTGCTAAGGCTGTACAGCATCTTCAGTACCACAGCCCATAACTCAATATTCTATTTCCTGTGCTCATAAAACGGTGATCTCGCTCACATTATCTTGTCTTCCATACCATATTGCCTGATATGATGGTCCAGATCCGTTTCTGCCAGCTTGGGAGGGTATTAGGCGGACATTCTCAAGAACATTTTTGGTGACAATAAAGGCGGTGAATGGTTTTGCGGATGACTCAAGGCCTCTTCAACGTGCGTGGTGACGTGTGTGTGTGTGTGTGTGTGCGTTCGTGGTGTGTGTGTGTGTGTGTCGTGTGTGTGTTGTGCTGTGTGTGTTCTGTTGTGTGTGTGTGTGTGTGTGTGTGTGTGTGTGTGTGTGTGTGTGCGCGCGTGCGTCCGTGCGTCCGTGCAATCCGTTGCATTGCGTGCGTGTGTGTGATTGATGTATGTGTGTGTGTGTGATGTGGTGTTTGTGATGTGTGTGAGTGTGTGTGTGTGTGTGTGGGTATGTGTGGTGTGTGTGTGAGTGTGTGTGTGTGTGCCGCGCGCGTCGTGCGTCCGTCGTCCGTGCCAATCCGTGCATGCGTGTGCTGGTGTGTGGTGCGTCCGTGCAATCCGGTGCATGCGTGTGTGTTGGTGTCACTGTGGTGTGTTGTCCAAACTGTGTGGTGGGGTGTCACTGCTGCGTGTGTGTGTGATGTGTGGCCTGTGTGTGTGTGTGTGTCGCAGTGCCGTGCGTGCGTGCGCGGTGTTTTCTATGTTTTTTGTGTTTCTGGTGTGCGTGCGTTGCGTGGGCCCTGTGTGTCGTGACTGTGTGTTGTTCTGTGCTGTGTGTGCGCTATTCGCGTGGCGTGCGTGCATGCATGCGTGTGTGTGCGCGCGCGTGGCGTGCGTGTGTGTGATTGCTTTTTTCACTTGGTTTTGTGGTAAAAAAGGGGGGGTCCGACTCCTTCGACCCCCGGAATGCCGCCCCTGCTGCTCATGATTATCGCGTCCGCACGTAGTGCAACGGAAGGATATTGTTTTTTCGTGCTCGTTTGTATTGTTGCGGCTTGTATGTGTGTGTGTGCATGTGTGTGTGTGTGGCTGTTGTGTGTGTGTGGGTGTGTGTGTGTGTGTGTGTGTGTGTGTGTGTATGCTGTGTGTGTATGTGTGCGTGTGGTGCGTGTTTGTTGTGTGTGTGGGTGTCTCCGTCCGCTCGATATCTTTGCAACCGTTAAAGATGGTAGACACTTCAAACTTGGTTCACATTGCTGCATGCTTATTGCGAGCGCTGGAAACCCATTGATTCTTGAATGACCTTGACCTTAGTGATCATATAATAATTAAATATATTAATGTCATTAAGTATATTTCAACGATGGGTCATAGCGGAAGCGACCGTACATTTGCTAACGCGGGGCGGGGGTTCCAGCGCGGTATTCCGGCGTGTTGTGTGTGGCTTGTGTTTCACTGCCCTGCTGTTAGAAGAAGCCAGTTTCGTAGTTATGCCATTTAGCATGCACATTGCACTATTTTGCAGATTTCATACAACATACACGTACACAATTTCCCCATTTTCATTGTTTTAATTGCGTGTACAATGTATTTATTAATTGTATATTTAGAGGCTTCAACATTCCTCACTTGTTCATATACTTAAAATACAGGACATTTTTGGGTATACGCACGTATTACCTAAAAAAAAATAATTATGGCCTACTAAATACAAAAAATTAAACATAAAAATGTAGTCTCGAGATAGATCTTACGAATTAATGAAACATCAGATCGACATTCATTTACGCTGCGCGTGCAACCGTGTTTCCAATAGAATTAATTTGATGTTGCTTCCCATATACGCGACTAACTTTTGGACAAATGCAACGTAGGCCTACGTATTATCGACATTGATGATTGCGCAATTTCCGCCTCCAAGGGCCGGCGGGTGCACTCGAAATTTTTTTCCCCACGAGAGTTTTCCGGACCCATCATAGATAGTGTTTTGTAATATATGTTCTATTCGTATATGGTATATTCGTATATATATGGTTGGATTATAGTTAGTGTAGGGTTCGGGTTCGGGGGTATTCATTATTACATTGTTTGCTTCGAGAAGTTGATGTGAATTGGATGTGCGCGATTGGCTGTGGTGAGGATAAGAATAGAGAGGAGAGAAGGGTCAGAAAGGCGAAGAAGTGAGAGGGAGGAGACGCAGAGAAGGGCGAGAGAAGAGAGAGGAAGCGAGAGGGACGAGAGGGGAGAAGGGAGAAGGCAAATAAGAGGGCGGATAGAGGGAAAGTGAAGAAGAGAGATGAGATTAGAGGCGACGAGAGGGGAGAGAGGGATGGATAGGCGAAGAAGAGAGGTGAGGATAGGGAGCGGACGAGAGGGGAGAGAGGAGAGGCGAGAAAGAAGAGAGATGAGCGGAGAGAGAGGACGAGGAGAGAGGGTAGAGAGGAGAATGCGGAAGAAGAGAGATGAGAGGAGAGAGAGGACGAGAGAGAGGTGAGCAAAGCGAGAAAGTGCGATAAGAGAGAGAGGGAGGAGAGGGAGAAAGGTATAGAAATAATAAGGAAAGGATGAGAGGCGAGGAGAGAAGAGGGACGACGAGGAAGCCAGACGGAGAAGGCGAAGAAGAGGGACGAGAGCGGAGAAGCGCGAAGAGAGAGAGGAAGAGGGGAGAGAGCTCAAAGAAGAGAAAGGTTGAGTGAGAGGGACGAGGAGAGAGGAATGCGAAGAGAGGGACGAGAGGGAGAGGGCGAAGGCAAAGAAGAGAGATGAGACGAGAGAGAGGGAGGAGAGAGAGAAGGCGAAGAAGAGAGGGGAGAGAGGGAGAAGGCAAAGAATAGGGACGAGAGGAAGAAGGCGAAGAAGAGAGATGAGAGGAGAGAGGAGAGAGGGAGAAGGTGAAGAAGAGAGAGGAGAGGGGAGAGAAGGAGAAGGCGAAGAAGAGAGGGATGAGAGAGAGGAGAGAGGGAGGCGAAGAAGAGAGGGACGAGAGAGAGGAGAGAGGGAGAAGGCGAAGAAGAGAGGGACAAGAGAGAGGAGAGAGGGAGAAAGCGAAGAAGAGAGATTAGAGGGGAGAGAGGGAGAAGGCAAAGAAGAGAGATGAGAGGAGAGGGGAGAGAGGAGAGAGAGGGAGAAGGCGAAAAAGAGAGGAGCGAGAGGGAGAAGGCAAAGAAGAGAGATGAGAGAGAGAGAGGGACGAGAGAGAGAAGGCGAAGAAGAGAGGAGAGAGATGGAGAAGGCGAAGAAGAGAGATGAGAGGCGAGAGGAGAGAGGGAGAAGGCGAAGAAGAGAGATGAGAGGCGAGAGGCGAGAGGCAAGAGGAGAGAGGAGAGAGGGAGAAGAGAGATGAGAGGAGAGAGGGAGAAGGCAAAGATGAGAGGAGAGAGAGGGAGAAGGCAAAGAAGAGAAGAGAGAGAGGGAGAATGCGGCCATCCCTGTCCAGCCAGCTCATCATCAAGTTACACTGTCCTTCAATAGAAGAGTGAGTATTATATCCACATATAAGTTAACAGTAACATTTTTAAAAATGTACCAAAAGTGAAATCAAACCAATAATCTGCAGTCTAATTAATACCAATAAAGATAATAGGTATTATTTACATTTTACTGTCCATTGTTTTGCAGCTTTGATCCAATGCCAGCCATACGGTTGTGGAACAGCAAGACCAGGAGGCCACTGTACATGGATACTGCCCACCGGGAAACCATAACAAAAGCAGCAATGGCAGTGAACAACGAGATCGCAGCCCACGAGGATGAGGCTGATCTCGAGCCACAGCCAACTGAACCAGAGGAGATTGTGCCAATGGAACCTGTGCAGACTAAACCTGACAATGACAGTGACGATCACGACTACAGTACAGAAGACAGAGTTTACATGGCCATGTGTAGTGAGGGACTGTTTCGGTTTGAAGAGTATCGAGGAGTTGAATAAAATAAGAAAAATCGTGTTGTGTGTGGTAACTTATGGTTCAAATTTTCTTTATTCAGGTAAAGAAGGCCACCGGCCCATATCACCAAATAGAATACATACAAGTTTCTGGCGCCACATCCATACAAATACTGCATACACAATACATACAAGTATGATGTATCATATTACTATGTGTCGTTATGGTTATGATTTATAGTTTAACCAAAAAAATACCAATGGAAAATTGGGCTACCACTTTTCATTTTGGGCCAGAAGAAATAAATTTCTGGTGGCCAAAATCTTTTTTTTCTCAGAGTGTCAAGCACAGTCTCTAACTATATCCATAACCTCTCGGATTTGACTGCAGAACCTCGTCAATCATGCCTTTTACCATACTGGTAGAATCAGGGCTCCCAATAAGGTCCACTGGTGTTTCTCTACCATCTGAATCATCCTTGCGAATATTTATTCTGGCGCTTGAGTTATCTTGCAGCTCTCTGATTTTGCATCCACCTTTTCCGATGATACGTCCCAGATCTCTATTGGGGACCATCATGGTGATCAAGCCACCCTCGTCCCTCCTTGCTGCGCCGCCTTCATATCTGCCCTCTCTACTGAAGCCTCCGCCTCCGCCTCCGCCTCCGCCTCCGCCTAAACATTAAAAATATTATGTCAATATAATAATGCTGAGCAATGGTAAAGTTAGCACTAATCCATTACCACTAGGGCTGTAACGATACACATACCTCTCGATTCGATCCGTATCTAGATATTAGCCTCGAGATTCGATTCCTTCGATTTCGATTCCCAAAATATTGAAGTGTTATTATCCAACCATTTTTACCAACTATCACATTCATGCTTTTTCTTAATTTTATATAACAAAATCACTTTAAACAGATAATTTAAATAATAACAGTAATAGGTCAAATGACTAGAAATTATGAGAAATTGCCAATTAATGGATACTAATGGTGAATATAGGGACCCAATTATAACCAAACATTACCTCTTAGTAGGTAGAATAAAAAGTCAAAGAATACCATACTTAAGTACGGGGCACAACCTTCCCAAAGAGTGATAAAATTGATTGTAGGTAGACATACTAGGTCAATTAAGTACTGGTCCTACTGGACAAAGCTTTGCCAAAAAATAATCAAGTGTCAAAGTGATCAGAAACTTAAAATAATAAACAGAGATTCATGGAGTCACAGTCACCAAATGCAATAAGATTGACAAATATAAGTAATAACAAATCTGTACGGTGTAGTTCTCAAACTCGAGCCCTGTAAACAACGTGTTAGCGATGTGCTGTAGCCGCTGATTAGCTGTCTGGCGAGTCGTGACTACTGACCAATCAGAGCACACGTCTCATACACACTTCGGCCGATGCATACAGTCTAAAAATTGGAGCGGATTGGATCGAATCGAAAATACAGGAAAAAATATCGAGGATCGGATCGAGGGAAAAGAATCGTGATCCGATTCGATTTCGGTGGATCGTTACAGCCCTAATTACCACTTTCTGCTTCAGCACAACATTGACTCACTTTTTAGCCACATATACGGATGGAGTGGTATAAAATCGCATAGTATATTGTGAAATCGAAATTGTGGGACCTGGTGGAGGCATGTTTGCAATAATATTGGGCAAATCAGGAACAAGTGATCCAAACCAGACAGATATGTTCCAAACAAACAAGTCCTTGATCCTTCTCACAAGTAGGAACTTAAGAGTCTATATGATGGTTAGGGAGACCATTTTGGTGTTATATTATGGTGTTCAATTTTGCAATTCAAACATACATATATGAGTCTTTCATAGCAGTATATTCTATGATGCAAAAAGTATTGAGCTAGAATGCATTTTATGATTTCGGAGCAAACGGGATGGAAGCATTTGGAAAACATAAGAGAACAAAGTTTTCCATCTTTATTTTGGTTCAGATGAAAGAAATTATGGATGTTTTTTTCAATAGATTAATAACTCTAATGGATCAGTGGCAATCGAAAAACCCTCACCATTAGGAATTCTACAAGATATGCTAGTCATAGCATTTACTTCACACAGAAAGAATATTTCAGCTGTTCCTTGTAAAGGTTTAGTATTTTTGAGAAAGAATTCTTGACCACATTAATGTTAGCAAACGTATCATACCTCTAGAATAGCCACCACCTTGAGGGCAATCTCTTGCTATGTGGCCTTCCTCATCACATTTGTAGCATGCCCTGCCACCACCGCCGCCGCCACCGCCGCCGCCGCCGCCTCTTCCACCGCCTTCAGAATCTGGACATTCTCTAGCAAAGTGGCCATCTTTCCCACACTTGTAGCACTCCCTGGAACCACCTCCTCCACCACCGCCTGTGGGGAAAACAGGTAGATCTAGATACAACACCATAGCTCAAGCTTAAATGCACATAAATAAGTAGCTACCTGATTTAGGTAAACATAAATGTGTCTGAGCTTTCTACTAGTGGCGGGCGCCATTATATTTGGTTTGCTGCATTGTAACCTAGCATGATGTCACATGACATTGACACACCATTATGATGCAAGTTGGGACATTTTTAGAGATAATTTTCTTTAGCGAATGCAGAATATGAAAGTAAGAGACAAACTTCAGGATACGCAGTGTTAAAATGCATGTACATATTCAAATAGTTAATAACCCAGGTGGGCTCGAGATGGCACGTGCACGTGTAAAAAATGGTGGCACCCAAATAATCTTGGAATGTTTGAATTTCAGTATTGCCGAGTTTTGTAAACACAATTTTATGCTAATCAGGTTTATTGGGATATTATAAAATGGCACATCAAGCAGCATTAATCCAACGTAAACAAACACTTGCGGCTGATACAATTTCCAAAATAAGCACTTTACATGGAATGCAGCAAAAGGTAAATAATTCTAATTTCACAGATTTTCATCAGGTAAGCATTTGAGCATATATTTAGTGCTGCTAGTAGTAGTACTAGAACTGTTTTTAAAACAAATATGTCTTATAAAGGTTACTCAATATAAATAGCATGAATAGTCAATACTTACCATATCCCCCTCCACGATCATCACGCCTTCCTCCTCCATCTCGATTCCAGTCTCCACCCCAGCTACTCATAGTTGCTCTATGTACTGAAAAACCAAAACATTTTTAATTCTAAGAAAAATTGCATTCCCTGTCATTTAACTATTCTCTCTACTTTACTGTCAGTTCGCCGTTTAACCACGAATAAAAATGCCTTTGAAAACCCCATACAAACCTGTGACGAGCTACTAACGTTTTATTTTAACCATATTGCCAACCTCTTGTTAACATGAATATCTTGACAAAATATACACAGAACACAAAAGACAGGAAATTTCCCTAGAAAGAGTTGGCAAGATTGGCTCACCTTCCTTGACACAATTAATGGTTTTAATCAAACACTAAAAACATGTTCTCTTTTGATGCAGTGGGTATTCAACTAAGCTTCAAGACCTTGTAATATTCTGATAATCGGCCAAGCCTAATCACATAATTTATAAAGATTCATACCGACCATCCTGCTATCGCCACCTACCAGACATATTAATAATAATCTAAGTTGAAAGTTATGCATAAAGACCCTGTGAAAATATGCAGTCGTCATCCATACTCGGCTAGTTAAAGGAAAAAGCTTAGCTGACCATGTCAGATGAGCTAATGAACAGTAACGAGGTAATGCTGTGGGCGATATTAGCTCAACCCTAAAAGCTGACAGTAACGGCAGAATGTCGTGCTATTAGCTACACGCTCGAAGAGTAGAGAAGTGTAGAAACTTATAAACCTAGACGAGATAGGTCCGCTCCCACACGGCTCAAACTATATTGCACGCAGGGCTTGAAACTAACCTAAAATGTTCACTAGCCAGCAGGGCTAGTGACCTGTAAAATCTACTAGCCCTTAAAAATATCTCCCAGCCCTTACTTTTCTGAAGTGCCGCGCTGAGGCTACGCAGTGAGTAAAATTTTGCCATTTGCGGGGAAGTGGGTGGATCTGGGATTTGATTTTAGACGCTCCGAGATGCATATTCTGCGAAATTCCTTGACTGTGAAAATTTTAGATTCAGCATATATTCAGTATATATATTAAATTATATATATATATATAATATTATATATAAATATACATAATATATATATTATATCAAGAGCTAATAAATACCTAGAGTGTACAACGGGAAAATAGTGCCATTTCACGGCAATATTATTCTACTTTGTATGCGGTCTAGACTAAGTCATGGGATTGCGTTAAGCAGCATTCTTTGCTCTCTAAAATAAGACAAACCGCTTGTCTCCTACGATACTCCTAGCCGAGATATTGGAGCGTAACCATGCCTCCCACAGGCCTCAGTAGAATAATATTGCCGTGAAATAGCACTATTTCCCAGTTTTTCCATTGTACACTCTAGGTGTATATTAGCTCTTGATATATATACCAGTGCTCAATTTTAAGGTTTTTTTTGGGTTGTCCGGAGGACAACCAAGAGAGTAGCATATGGTTGTCCCTCAAGAGTTTTGGTTATCCGGATATTATTTAAACATGTGCTGCATGCGCTCTGCTCACGTGATGCTCAGTGCTGTAAAGCAAAAGGCTAATCATGTACATTTTGTACGTATTGCAGTGACAGCAGACATGGCCATTCGCATTGTTTCACTCATTATATGAAGATAATAAAATATTGGTAATGTGGTAAATGATGGCTGGGATCAATGACGTATAATAATAGTAATTAAAAGTTGCATGAAATTTATTTCATAACACTTACATTAAGTTAACTAATGTGTACTAATAGTACTAAATAATACTACTAACATTACTAAAATTACTAACACTGTGTCAAGTCATAGATGAGTAAAAATAGAAAATTGACACGAAACATTAGGCGCGTTCACACACAAGAAAAACTACGCTGCTCAGCTCACTAATATCGGAGCGAATATTGAGCTGATTGTGTCGTTGTTCACACAGGCGAAAATAGCTCACTAATCGCCGCGGTGCAAATATACGCCGCAGTGAAATAAGTGAGCTGATTCCAAATTAGCCCAGTCGGAAGTGGTCTTAGGAGCGGGCTTTTTGGAGCGCGATTTAGTGAGCTAATTGCGTTCACACTCGTAAAAAGCTCAGTTTTTCGAGCGAGCTAAAAACCGGGTTTGCAGCTCACTAATTCGCGCCAGTGTGAACGCACCTTATTGTGTTAAAAACATTGTGTTAATAAACGAAACATTGTGTTGTTAAACACGTGATGTTATACTTTGTATCAAGGAAGCCAGACAATACGTCTAGACATATGTACGTTTGCAGCGTATTGTGCAACCCTGGCCGTATGTAAAATGAACGCGCGCATTATGAATATAAAAATTCCACTCGCCAACAGGGCTGGTCAGACAGACATTCTACTAGCCCTTACTGATTTCTACTAGCCTCGGGCGAGCGGCGAGCGTTAGTTTCAAGCCTGGCACGGTAAACATTAACTTCCATTTATAGTTAATATCGAATCCCAGGGCTCGAATTAAGCGACGAGAAGGGCAAGGCAATTTTTTTAGGGCATGTCAGAAATCGCCTTGAATTTTCTCTAAATGGAAGGGCACAGAGGCAATTTTAAAAGGCACCAAGGCAACTCTCAAAATTTGAGAAGGGCACAAAGGCACTTTTGTAAATTAGGAAAACTCATAACAAATTAGTACATCAACATCGTCTTGCTTTTAATGTACAAAACAATATGCCCCCATGTAAGCTTACACTGTAACACTGACCCCTGTACCCCTGTACCCTGTAATCTGCTAATGGAAGTACAGTAACAAGAAATTTTACATGCCCGCTATCAGGAGCGAATATTTATCCGATGCTGTTATTATTCCCTCCTGCGACTATTGGTTTTAACATTTAAGCTCATCATTGCAACTACAGCACGCACGCGCACGTGTTATGTTGACTCGACTAAAAACGAAACTAGGGCAGTAGATTAAAGGGCACCGACGGCAATTACACAAAAGGGCAAGGCAGGTGACTGCCGTCGGTCGGGTTGAATTTTCAGGGGCAGTACGGCGATTGATGGGGGCATCGACGGCAATTGCCGTCGGTGCCTTCGGTTAATTCGAGCCCTGTCGAATCCTATTGACACGGTTATAAAAATGTCATCTGCTAGCAAATATATCAAAAAGACCATTTGATTAAGATTGCATCAACGGGGTACGGCCGTATGTAGAGATAGCATCTGCTCATAAATTATTAGCGAAATCCAAACAAGAGCGTCGCTGGCGGCAGCGTGGAGAGATGCAGACACGGTCACACGACAGAATGTGGCGCGGCTGCTACAACACACGCACACGCACGCACGCACGCACGCACGCGCACGCACGCACGCACGCACGCACGCACACGTGCTCGCTATTCCTAACGACTGCGTGTATCAGAGCATGATGTATAGTCTAATTAAACTGTATACGCAAACGCCCACGCATGCACGCACATACAGATACATACACACTATAAATGTGTGTTTGCAGTATGTAGTAGTATAATTAGTAGTAGTAGTACTGCCTTTTATAGCCGTGAGCGTCAGAGCGATCCTATAGCGTAATTACAGCCGTGTAAGTAGGTGTATTAGACCATATAACATGACGAGTGGCTCACGAACAAGATTACCGAGGCAGTGTAAAAGCGGCTAGCATAACAAGTCGACACGTCAGTGTTTGCCCGACGAATTTGCAAAGATCTTATAATGACAACACACGATAATTGGTGCGCCCCGTGCGTGCGTGCGTGACTTTTGCACAGCGCCCGGTTGTTTTGCACGAGACATTTTATTAGTATTTTATGGATTAACAAATTACAATATCTCTAAAGAAAGGGAGAGGTAGAGAGATAGAGAGACTTTATCCCCCCCCAATTTTTAATGCAGATTCAGTGCGCCGCAGATTCGTCAAAAAATATTAATGTTTAGGGTCCCAATTTTATTTTTGCTTACTGGCCCCCCAATTATGTTGTGACGCCACTGCAACGCTAGCCCGACGAGGCTGTGCGACTGATTGTCTATGTCTATACATGATGGTCTGATGGTCTTCTAATGGAGCTACTGCAACGCGTGCGTGACGAGTTATGGAAGGAGAACAGTTGCACCCGCCGTGATGTCAGACAACTGCATTAATCAAATTCTAATTCTGCAGAATGCATACAAATTTTTTTCTAAACTACACTTAAAGCACATGACAATAATTTATATTGATCATATGAGCTCAACAAATAACAGAACTATACATAATAGGTTGAACAACTTCAACAAGCATATAGGCCAAAACAAAATATAGGCGTGGTTACGGTTTCCATCATTCCTTGATATACTTTTATACAGAGTCAGTACATAAGTTGATGTAGTCCGAGCCGACGCAGACCCCAGTAATGGGGTCTGCGGCCGCGTCTATCTCAATCACGGAAAGCCACCTCCAGTTTGGAGGTGGCACTTATAAGTAATATATGCGCCCGATATATACAATCCTATTCTATTGCGTGGAACTTAGGCCAAACAAAAAAATAGGTGTGTTTCCGGTCGCCCGACCGTCCCTAGATTATTAGTGCCGACCCTAAACTTTTTTTTCAAATTTGAAAAAAA
>NW_014577170.1:434177-438920 GCF_000485595.1 Priapulus caudatus | reverse complement strand
AACCCAAAAAAAAAAAAATATTAAATTAAATTAAAGTGCCTAGTAGTCATATCATATCGCATCTAACTGCCGGTTGCGCAGTTAGATGCGATATGATATGATCAGGAGTAAGATAATATAGGATCTACCTATTATTAGGATACCTAGGATCTCCTATATTATCTTACTCCTGATATGATTACTAGGCACTTAAAAAAATAACCCTAACCCTAACCCTAAAAAAAAAAAATATTAAATTAAATTAAAGTGCCTAGTAGTCATATCATATCGCATCTAACTGCCGGTTGCGCAGTTAGATGCGATATGATATGATCAGGAGTAAGATAATATAGGATCTACCTATTATTAGGATACCTAGGATCTCCTATATTATCTTACTCCTGATATGATTACTAGGCACTTAGGATATGACTACTAGGCACTTAAAAAAAAAAACCTTAACCCTAACCCTAAAAAAAAAAAAATTAAATTAAATCAAAGTGCCTAGTAGTCATATCATATCGCACCTTTCTGCTGTTTGCGAAAGAAAGGCAGCCGGCTGAAAGGTGCGATAGGATATGTTTACTAGGCACTTCTAATTTTAACATATATTTTTAATTTAATTAGGGTCAGGGTTAGGGTTAGGGTTAGGGTTAGGGTCATTTTTAGGGTTTTTGCATCATTCTTTAATATATCGTAAAATATACGTTAAAATTAGAAGTGCCTAGTAAACATATCCTATCGCACCTTTCAGCCGGCTGAGAAAGAAAGCAGTTTGTTGCACTGATCTCTATAATATATAATAGAGATCAGTGGTTTGTTGCCGCAACAAGGAGGGAACAAGTCAATTCATATAGCTCTAATTCATATTGAAATCTGAGTTATTTTGATTCATTGGAATTTCAATAATTCCCATTAAAATTTTCAATATTTGGATGCTTTCAAAATAGCCTCAGAATGCTGGAAATAGCACTTTAGAGCGTCTAGATTTCAAATTTTTCGGTGGGGGAGGCCTCCAGACACCCCGTTCGCACTTCGAGCTTCCGGCGTGATTTTTTTCCTAGGTCAATCAAGAACATAGGGCTCTAGCGAGCGCTGCCATTGGTTGATACAAATCACGTGCCTCAAACTCCTGTTTTATGGTGCATTCACTGCATTGTGACCCTAACCCTTACCCTAACCCTAACCCAAACCCAAACCCTATTTAAAAAAATATATAACAAATTTAATTTTTAATTGTTGTAAAAATTCATTGTTGTCATTAAAATGTTGTAAATAAATCATGTAAATATTTGCGTTAATTGGAAAAAAAATGTTAAACAGATAAAGATAAAAAAAATACAGAAAACAGGAAAATAATTAGAAAACGGATGGGATTCGATTCACCGACCTTTCATACTTGACGCTCGCGCTGTACTCGCTAGGCTATTGAGTCATATTGGAATTAATAATTTTTGATGTGCTATGTATGTGACAACACTGTGACGTCATTGAGCGACGAAACAAGCTCAACCAATAGCAGCGCTCACTACAGCCCTATGTTCTTGATTGACCTAGGAAAAAAAATCACGCCTCCGGCGCTCCTGTCGTGCGCCACATCGTCAAAAATATTCATGTTTAGGGTCCCAATTTTATTAGCTCATCGTCTTGTAGCTCATTCCCTCCTCAACTTAAGGTATAGGGAGGAAATGCAGAATTGCGGCACAAATCTAAACGGCTCAACCTTAGCTCGACCTAGGCTTGTGATAGACTGTGTATAGCATCATGGTAGGAAAAGCCATCACTGTGCCGAAATTGGAGGTCACAGGTTAAGGGGCAGTGGGGGAAAGGTCAGATATCAGACATTTTCTGAGGACATGGGCTAACGGACAGAGTGAAAAACTTTTTTGTTTCCGTGCTGACCTACCATTTTTATCACTTTATTGAAAGGACCATGAAATGTGCTTTCCACTGACTTGCGAAGAGTAAGTGTCTGATAACCTTTTGACCCTCAAGAGGAGGGTTAAACATGGATTCCTGAACTGATGATGATGATGTCACAGTCATGGCACATCCATAATCTGGAAACTCACTATGCCTCAATAGCCTAACAGCTACAGCACAGCATTATGGCTCAAAGGTCCTTGGATCGAATCCCATCAGATTTTTTATTATTTAACTGTTTTCTGTATATATTTTTCTATCTTTATTCATTTAACTATTTCTTTCCAATTAAGGAAAATATTTACATGATTTATTTACAACAATTTCATAACAACAAATAATTTTTACAATAATTAATTTTTTTTTAATAGGGTTAGGGTTAGGGTCACAATGCACCATAAAACAGGAGTTTCAGGCACGCGATTTGTATCAACCAATGGGATTTGGGAGGTATACAGAATGCAGAAGGTTGCTGAAATGATGTGTACGCAACTGTGTATCTGCATATCTGTGTAATAATGATTTCCTTCTTCTCATTTGTTATCCGTGATCGTATATTGGTTCGTGGTCTACGTAGCTTATTAGATATATCGTTGTATGTATATATAACGCTCATATAACACACTGAACAATGGATGCACGTATTGCAATCACCAACATCTTTACTGATCCATATAAACTACACATATAATATGTGCCCCTGTACTGTGCCGAACATATACAAATAGGTACGCGACATACAAACAGAACTTACATATCAGACGGTGATCAGCTAGCCGTAACCGCAACAGTAATAATACTATAGAGATACGTGTGGTCGCTAAATCGCAAAGTGCGGAGAGACTGATAATTTTCTGGACGTCACCTTATGTAGTGATGCCATCCGCATTGTTTTAGCCACCGCGCCCCCATTGGTCGAGCCATCTTGAGGGACCGCTGGTCAAACGTGACCCCTACACGCGTGTTGTGATTGGTTGGCTTGGGTCGCTAGCCACGCCCTGCGTTGGGTAAGAACAAAGAGACAAAGAGAACTTGTTCTTACCCCTGCTAACTTGGCCTTCTTATTCGTATTTCTGATTATTATAATTATTATGACCTTCTCTTTCTTTCTGTATTACATCTAGAAAATAGTTTATAACCGTAGCAACAGACCTCACATGAGCCCAGACGCTCTGCAGCTCTTGTTTTTGATTACAGGCCCCCAAACATATTGTGACGCCACTGAGGCTCATAGGGTCTATGTTCTCCAGGGTACTGCCGGAACGTACCCTGGGTACGGTCCGTTATACCGGAACGTACCCTGGTAACTATTTGATATGGTTAGGGTTAGGGTTAGGGAATAGGCGTAGGCGACTCCCTAGACTCGTTAGTGGAGTAGGCGAGGTACGGTCCGGCATATTAGATAGTACCAGGGTACGTTCCGGCACTACCCTGGGGGACATAGCCCCTCTCAGCGCCACTGAGGTCAATCGGGCATAACCCATGATTACTTAGATATATCAGGTATGTGTGTGAGTACGTGCGCGTTTAGGCCTACATGCGTTCGTGCGAGTGTACGTGCGTGCGTGCGTACGCGTGCACGTGCGTGAGTGCACGTGTACGTGCGTATGTACGCGTGTACGTGCGTACGTACGCGTGTACGTGCGTGAGTACACGTGTACGTGCGTGCGTACGCGTGTACGTGCGTGCGTACGCGTGTACGTGCGTGAGTGCACGTGTACGTGTGTACGTGTACATGTGTGTATAATGAAAGAAATGTCATCGACCAAGCTTTTACTTCTGCGTATATAAAAATTACTAGCAAATACCCGTGCTCCGCACGAAGTTGAATGGTTGGCCAAAGTCGACTGTGGCATATTGTAAACCGGTAAATATTTGCGGCTGGTTTTTTGCGGTTCTGGTAAAATTTGCCTAAAAGATCGAAATTTTACCCTTTTTAAATTTGCGGACATGAAGACATCCCTTCAGTGTCCTCCATAAAAGCAGCGAAATTTAAACAAAACAGCAAGTTTTTAACAGGGTTACAGTACTTAGTAGTAGATTGATATTAGAAGTTGGGTCGGTTATGGGGGTGGTGCTACCTTAGTCCTTTAAAATATTTCCTTGTAGATGTCATTTTGCGTGAGGGTCCTGTTGTTGAAACGGCCTTGTGATGAATGTTTGTTCACTTTGATGTAGATGTTGGAGTAGCCTCTGGCACGTGAAAAGGCAACATATAGCTGGCCGTGGGAGAACACGGGCTGGGAGGTGGAGTCCGAGTTTGTCGAAAGTCTGGCCCTGGGACTTGTTTATAGTCATAGAGTAGGCAAGTCTGATTGGAAATTGAATCCGCTGTAGTGTGAAGAGAAGGTTTGCGTCGGATGGGGCAAGTTTAACACGCGGGATGAGGACTTTTTGTGAGAGGTGGCTTCCAGTGAGGATTTCGGCATCTAGAATATAGTCGTGGAGGTTTGTAATGTACAGTCTGGTGCCGTTGCAGAGTCCTTTAGTTATATCTAGGTTGCGTAATAGCATGATTATTGCTCCTAGTTTTAAAATGAGGTGGTGTGGAGGCAATGCCGGTAGGGGTGATGAACTGAAGAAATTCCATGGGGTAGTTGTTGGCCTCGTTTTCATCATGCAAGATGGCTTTGTCTGCACTGGTGTAGGTTTTGGACAAACCTGGTAGTTTTTTTATGACTTTGTCATTCAGTGTCAAAGTTGTCTCATTGAGAGGTGTGAGTATCACAGAGTTAGACAGTTCTTGAGGAACGGATACATTGGTAAACACAGCATCCACTATAATGTTATATATTGACTAATATTATAAGATATTATAAATAAACCTAATAAATAAAGCTA
>NW_014577170.1:430654-431985 GCF_000485595.1 Priapulus caudatus | reverse complement strand
AAATAGACCCCGCCCACTTTTCCATTTTTAGAGGATAAAAATAGAATTCGTGACGTTTCGTTTCACCGATCATAGCCTCCCGTGCATATTTGCTAATTAATTAGACTAATCGCGCTTCAATAGACTCGAAATTCACAGAGATTAAGGCTAACATATGTGTATAAAATAGCTAGAATTTATAGAAATGTAACTCAAATCGTTTGCTCCATATGATAGTTAGTACACGTTCCTACCGGTCATAGCATAGCGTACGCGGCGGGAGTGGGCGGGGTCTATATTTTTATCCTCCAATCACAGGTCGGAGCAATTCCTCTGTTTAGACGCATGTACGGAACGGAACCTGCTGAAATGTTGTTGTCGTTGAAATGTTGCTGAAGTAACGTTGTCATGCAAAATAAAGCCTAGTGGCATAGCGCATCTTCTTCGCCACATTGGAAACCCCCGGTAAGAGGAAAATGGGCACATTCCTTACGGCGGTTTCGGAGGAGATACGTAAAATTACGCGCGGCCGTTATAGTAATACTATATAGATGCCTGCTATGCATGAGACACGGTCATAGACAGTGGCGTAGACAGGTCCTCAGTTGTGGGGGGGGGGATGATTTCGCTGTTACTTCCATCGCAAAGTATACGAAGTATAGCGAATCGATGATGGATTAATTTTGTAGATAAATATTCAGTATTTATTGTCTGTAGAATATGAAATCGTTCCCAATTTTCCTCCTGAAAGTAGGGGAATGATTGTACACGCCATCCCCCACCATAATAAGTTAAAGTGGGGGGATGTATCTATCTATATCTATATATAATAATATATGTGTGTGTATGTATGTAGGTGTGTGTGCGTGCGTGCGTGCCTGCATGCGTGCGTGTGTATGTATAGGTTCTTATTACCACCATGAGAAACGTTAATGCCGTATTTTCCACGGCGATGGAGGAATTGAAAGCTAATGTTCTCAATCTTACAAATGCACGATCATTACATCAACAAATAAATATATACGCAACATCAGAACGCTCTTGGACGAATGCTTGTGCTAACAATGGTTGTTCTAACAACCACATTCAAAACGTTGTGGAAATTCTTTAACTGGGTCAACTTCAGTAGACGAATTCATAAGACGGGCAGGTATATACATTTATAAATACGCGATGATGCATACAATATATATCTATGTTATCACTTACTCTACAGGTTACGGTTTGTTTGCTGTCGTATCTGGGAAACCAGGGAGAAACAAACACAAGTGCCGCGGAGCGACAGCGCTCATCTAACGTCTACTGCGGTGACTCTGTGGTGGAGTGGTGGGATTCTAGTAAACCCTGTTAGT
>NW_014577170.1:428877-430644 GCF_000485595.1 Priapulus caudatus | reverse complement strand
ATGAGCGCGTATGTGCGGCGTGTGTGCATGAGCGCATGTGTGCGACGTGTAGGCGTGAGCGCGTGTGTGCGGCGTGTGTGCATGAGCGCGTGTGCGCGACGTGTGTGCATGAGCGCCTATGTGTGGCGTGTGTGCATGAGCGCGTATGTGCGACGTGGGTGTGACGTGTTTTAATGAGCGCGTGTGTGCGACATGTGTGCGTGAGCGCGTGTGTGCGACGTGTGTGTGACGTGTGTGTGACGTGTGTGCGTGAGCGCGTATGTGCGGGCGTGTGTGCATGAGCGCGTGTGTGCGACGTGTGTGCATGAGCGCCTATGTGTGGCGTGTGTGCATGAGCGCGTGCGTGCGACGTGTGTGCGTGAGCGCGTATGTGCGACGTGTGTGCGTGAGCGCGTGTGTGCGACGTGTGTGCATGAGCGCGTGTGTGCGGCATGTGTGCGTAACGTGACTGTAGCCTGAGATCAAAGGCGCCGGAAGTGGGGGGCAGGGGGGGCCGCCCACGTGAAAAGTGGGGGGGGGCAAAACCAAAAAGCCCCCTCCCCCAAAAAGAAGAGTGGGAAAGAAAAAATCAAATGTATGAGCTAAGACTTGTTAATTCTAACGTTCAAAAACTAATTTATACATCCATTTTAAGTTTTCGCTGCGCGCTTTGCGTGATTGACGCTCACGTCGCACACACGCGCTACGTATATCCCAGTTTACAATCATACATCTCAATCTACTGTCACATATACGTGCATCCCAGTCTACTGTTACATCTCAGTCTACAGTCACATATACGTGCATCCCAGTCTACTGTTACATCTCAGTCTACAGTCACATATACGTAACACTCACTTTACAGTCACACATCTCAATCTACTGTCACATACGATACGTAGCCTCGTAGACGACGACATCTACATGTACAGTTAACACGTACAACGGTACATGCATACGCATGATTATGATACGGCCTACATCACATTGAATGGCTACTTGAATGCTACACTAATATTGTTATCACTATTAATTACACTAATAACGATATTATGAGTAGTTATTTAAGATTTATCTTGCCTGTGTGCCGATTCGCCTGTGTTGTCTGCTGTTAGATGCATCAAAATGGTGCCACGCATGCTCTTTTTCTAGTTAATAATTGTTCGTAGAGATGGCAGCACTTACCAATTGCAAGGGTAGACTAGTACCCGGTCCCACCTCTCGGCTTAGGATACGGCTTACCCATCGGTTACCCCTCGGCTCGGCTTACCCATCAAGTAACTGAGGTGGGAGCGAGTACCAGTCTATCGCAATGGGGAAATGCTATCCCCCGGGCGCGAAATTTTTTTTCCGACTTGAGTTCCGGACCCACCATAGATAGTGTTTTGTAATATATAGTTCGTATATATATGGTTGGATTATCATTAGTCTTAGGGTTAGGAACTTAGGGTTAGGGTTCGGATACGGGTTATAGTTAGGGTTAGGGTTAGGGATAGTCGGTATTTATTTTACATTGTTGCTTCGAGGAAGACGAGTGAAGGAGTGCGCTGATTGGCTGTGGTCCGGAACTCAGGTGGGAAAAAAAATTGCGTGGAGGGACAGTACCGCAACGTAGCAGCACTAGTGTTAGGATTAGGGTTAGGATCAGGATCAGGGTTAGGGTTAGGGTTTTTGCATCATGATATCTGTCCACACACCTTAGATTAATTTTTGTGGATGACACCCCTATATATAGCTATCCGATATATAGATATTTAGTGTTAGGGTTAGTGTTGGAGTTAGGGTTAT
>NW_014577170.1:409160-428852 GCF_000485595.1 Priapulus caudatus | reverse complement strand
AATGCTGCAATGAGAATGTTGTCATATTGAATTCGCGAGTAGAAACACACCTGTTACGTCGTAGTTTTTTGTAGGCAACTTAATGGTGAATGGTCTTTGAATGCGAAGATGAGACAAAGGTAACAGAGAATTCGACTTGCTATTCAATGTAGGTGCAGCAGAAGCAGCAGCAGCTATGAATGAATTTGCATGCTATCTGTTGCCAGAATTCCACTGACACTTTTTTGTATTATCTAGAGAGAGAATTCTTATTTGTATTCCTATATATACCAACTAATAGTGGACACTTATCAATTTATTGAAAATAAAATTCTGATATATTCTTTCTATAAACATGTCTATTGATTCTTTTTAAGAACGCTAGCCACAGGCAATTGACACGTTTCAATAGTAAAATGAGGTAAATAAACACGAAATGTATTTTCTACCAGTTTTATATATTTGTCTTACTCTCTTGCCTAGTATTGTCGATAACTTCCTGTAAATGCCGTTCATATGCTCTGGCAATACATGAGTCCTTTTATCTGTTCTGGGGAATTAACAGTAGTACTACGCTGTGTTTCTCATGTGTTACCTTCTATGCAGTGTACCTATATTATGTATATATATATATATATATATATATATATATATATATATACTATACATATAATATAGTCCATATATATATATATATATATATATATATATATATTGGGCGGAGCATGTCCCTATGTTTGATTAAAATGGTATTTGTTGTAAATAATGATAATGTATGTGAGATACGAGGCTGAATTTAATTTCGTGAAAACCTCTGAATACGTGACAGCCAAATTCTAATTTTCCTTGAAAGGTTTCTGGTTAAATTATTATTAATGTGCATAATAACTGTTTATAGCCACATGTTCATGTGTTTTCTCGTGCCAGGAAGTGTCTTTAGCAATGTTAGTAAGTATAATAGAGAAATACTGAGTGAAGATGCGAGGGAAAATGTTTTCGCTCTAACCCACTAACTATCACCAGAAAAACACGGTTAATTTCACGTTACGTTCAGTTACATAATTATGTTCGTGTCGTCCCTTGTACTGCTATCAACATAACTACGTATGAATACCCAATATATATATATATATATATATATATATGTTTAGCATTTCAGTAATTCGTTTTATAAAAAACGTACCACACATTCCTGGTATGCTGGCGCACTGGCGTTTCTTGGCATCGTATTTATCTCAATGCTCAAAGACATCTGGAGTAAGTGAGGCACGTCCAGACTGGCTTCTCTCTCGCGAGATCTCGGACAAACACGTGACCTATTCGAAATGACACCTACATCTTTCCCATTTTTAGCTCATCTGACGTAGTCAGATGCAGCTTGTAGAATCGCATGATCGTCCGTCCGTCCGTGCGTGCGTGCGTCCGTCCGTCCGTGCGTCCGTCCGTGCGTCCGTCAACAGTTGGGCACAAATCTTAACCGCTCTACGTACGGTCACGATATTCGGGACGTGGGGGGTAATCCGAAAACGAGTTGGAATGTCGAAGCTGGGGGTCAAAGGTCAAAGGTAAAGAGGTGTAAAAGAAGGGGAAACATTCCCTCCTTAACTTAAGGTATAGGGAGGAAATGCAGAATTGCGGCACAAATCTAAACGGCTCGACCTAGGCTCGTGATAGTCGGTGTATAGCATCATGGTAGGAAAAGCCATCACTGTGCAGAAATTGGAGGTCACAGGTCAAAGGTCAATGGGGCAGCAGGGCAGATTTAGACATTTTCTAAGGACATGGTCTGACGGAGCGATTGAAAAACATTTTTGCTTCAGCGGTGACCTAGCATTTGTATGGCTTTATTGAAAGGACCATGAATGTACTTTCTGCTGACATGCGAAGAGTAAGTGTCGGATAACCTTTTGACCCTCAATAGGAGGGTTAAACATGGATTTGTTTACTGTTAGAAAGAATTTGTCTGCCGGGTTTGCTAGTAGAATCTATACATGCCTGGATGTATGAGGCTACAATGTCACAGTGAAATTTCAAAAGCTAAATTTGGCTGAAGAAGGTTTATTAAATGCTTTATTTATGCTCATTAAACCGTATAATTTCTGTGGCATTCTGTACTGTCAGTGTGTTACATGTAACTTATGCCTCTGCCATTGTATGTAGTGGTGATATTACTGTGTAGTTTTTTGCCTGCGTTAATTAGTTACAGTGGCAGCTCTCCATTCAGCCTCGTAGGCTTGCGTAGGTAAATGGATGATGCTTACCTATTTTGTCTTGCAATAGTTGTTGCTACTACCGTACGATGGAAACTTCCATCTTTAATCTGAAGACACTTAAACGTACGCGCCATCTCGTGGCAACTTTCATAACGATCCCAACGAACATTCCTTTGAAAAGGTTCCTGATACCATCCTGTGCCTTCCACTGTTTCGGCGCGTATGTGAACACATTTGGGACTAACAGGGTTTACTAAGAATCCCCACCCACTCCACACAGAGTCACCGCAGTAGACGTTAGATGAGCGCTGTCGCTCCGCGGCACTTGTGTTTGTTTTCCCTGGTTTCCCAGATACGACAGCAAACAAACCGTAACCTGTAGAGTAAGTGATAACATAGATATATATTGTATGCATCATCGCGTATTATAAATGTATATACCTTGCCCGTCTTATGAATTCGTCTACTGAAGTTGAACCCAGTTAAAGAATTTCCACAACGTTTTGAATGTGGTTGTTAGAACAACCATTGTTAGCACAAGCATTCGTCCAAGAGCGTTCTGATGTTGCGTATATATTTATTTGTTGATGTAATGATCGTGCATTTGTAAGATTGAGAACATTAGCTTTTCAATTCCTCCATCGCCGTGGAAAATACGGCATTAACGTTTCTCATGGTGGTAATAAGAACCTATACATACACACGCACGCATGCAGGCACGCACGCACGCACACACACCTACATACATACACACACATATATTATTATATATAGATATAGATAGATACATCCCCACTTTAACTTATTATGGTGGGGATGGCGTGTACAATCATTCCCTACTTTCAGGAGGAAAATTGGGAACGATTTCCATATTCTACAGACAATAAATACTGATATTTCACTACAAAATTAATCCATCATCGATTCGCTATACTTCGTATACTTTGGCGAAGGAAGTAACAGCGAAATCATCCCCCCCCCCCACAACTGAGGACCTGTCTACGCCACTGTCTATGACCGTGTCTCATGCATAGCAGGCATCTATATAGTATTACTATAACGGCCGCGCGTAATTTTACGTATCTCCTCCTGAAACCGCCGTAAGGAATGTGCCCATTTTCCTCTTACCGGGGGTTTTCCAATGTGGCGAAGAAGATGCGCTATGTCACTAGGCTTTATTTTGCATGACAACGTTACTTCAGCAACATTTCAACGACAACAACATTTCAGCAGGTTCCACCCTACGGCAGGTAGTAGGTCTCAGGGGAGAGATAGTGAATATAGTTCTAATAAGTTGTGGATATAGAAACTAGTTAACCCTAACCCTAACCCTAACCCTATCCCTAATTCTAAAATAAAACAAAATTAGCCAAAAATAATAAAAAATAAAATAAATAAGAGACAAAATTAGCTAAGCAGAGCTCCCTGTGCCCCCCCAGCATCTATCTCTCCCCTGTGCAAAATTCTTCGGTACGGTGCCATTGCGATGGGTGTTCTATCCCCCGGCCGTGGAGGGACAGTCACGTGATACAGTTGACGTATACTTCAAAACTTAACAGTAACAATCCAACTCGTTTTCGGATTACCCCCCCACGTCCCGAATATCGTGACCGTACGTAGAGCGGTTAAGATTTGTGCCCAACTGTTGACGGACGCACGGACGGACGCACGGACGGACGGACGCACGCACGCACGGACGGACGGACGATCATGCGATTCTACAAGCTGCATCTGACTACGTCAGATGAGCTAAAAATGGGAAAGATGTAGGTGTCATTTCGAATAGGTCACGTGTTTGTCCGAGATCTCGCGAGAGAGAAGCCAGTCTGGACGTGCCTCACTACTCCAGATGTCTTGAGCATTGAGATAAATACGATGCAAGAAACGCCAGTGGCCAGCATACCAGGAATGTGTGGTACGTTTTTTTATAAAACGAATTACTGAAATGCTAAACATATATATATATATATATATATATATATATTATATATATATATATATATATATATATATATATATATATATATACATAATATAGGTACACTGCATAGAAGGGTAACACATGAGAAACACAGCGTAGTACTACTGTTAATTCCCCAGAACAGATAAAAGGACTCATGTATTGCAGAGCATATGAACGGCATTTACAGGAAGTTATCGACAATACTAGGCAAAGAGAGTAGACAAATATTAAAACTGGTAGAAAATACATTTCGTGTTTATTTACCATCATTTTACTATTGAAACGTGTCAATTGCCTGTGGCTAGGTTCTTAAAAAGAATCAATAGACATGTTTATAGAAAGATATATCAGAATTTTATTTTCAATAAATTGATAAGTGTCCACTATTAGTTGGTATATATAGGAATACAATAAGAATTCTCTCTCTAGATAATACAAAGAAGATGTCAGTGAATTTCTGGCAACAGATAGCATGCAAATTCATTCATAGCTGCTGCTGCTTCTGCTGCCACCTACATTGAATAGCAAGCTGGAATTCTCTGTTTACCTTTGTCTCATCTTCGGCATTCAAAGACCATTCACCATTAGTTGCTACAAAAACTACGACGTAACAGGTGTGTTTCTACTCGCGAATTCAAATATGACAACATTCTCATTGGCAGCATATACAAGTCATTGCCATAGCTTGGTGTCACCCAACAGGCTACATATACATGTGTGTGTGTGTGTGTGTGTGTGTGTGTGTGTGTGTGTGTGTGGTGTGTGTGTGTGTGTGTGTGTCGTGTGTGTGTGTGTGTGTGTGTGTGTGTGTGTGTGTGTGTGTGTGTGTGTGTGTGTGTGTATTCGATACGTTCGTTCCCCAATGCACCTTGCGAACATGCCACGTGAATTTGCACATCTATATTTTCCACAACAAGCTGGAATCAATAATAAGTTGCCGTTAGCAGTCTATTACGGCATTCACAGCGTCAGCAATACCACCATATCAACGTCCTCACATAGCTGTGCCTTCAATGCGATACACCAATATTAATAATAATTAATTTATCATTTTAATTTTAAATACATTTTATAATTTGGACCGACTTATTTCTCATTTTAGTTTAAATTAGCGTTTAACCATTACGTTTGCGACACTATCTTAGAGGAAATAGTTCATACGCTTGTAGTACAACTATATTCCGTTAACGTGGATATTTTACGTTAACGTGATTGTAGCTGATACTGTTTTATACTCGTTATTTAGATAGAAAATACGCTGCAACTTCGAGTTCATATTTCACACGCGACAACAAGCCCAATGCAATGCACGAATATAGCATTCCCCACACATATGCACAAACCCACGAGTGTTTAACGAATAACAGCACTTGCCAAAATACACAACCGAAATGTCACAGAGTGAGGGTTAACAACGAAAATAATATGATTAACAAGTAGATTTATACATACCCAGTTTATCGTGTACTGTACACACTATTTGCATAGATCGTCACTGGTTTATAGTTTGATTTCGGAAATAAAATGACAAGTTTCTGTGGAAACTGAGCTCTGTTCTCACTCGGCAACGCTCAAATTGTCCTACAGCCAACATACACAGTGAGACCACAAGAGGAATGCATGTATGCACCAGGCGACAGGCTAACTAGCGAGCATGTCAAGCTCGTACGGGAACAGCAGGCTAGTACCAGTATAACGACAAAATTTACAATGGTAATCGCGTTGTTGTCTACATTGCAGACGCGTGGGCTCCGAGCGACCGAATTACAAATGGAATATAACATCTGACCATATGCGGCTATTGGTGGGTCCCCATGACCACTTTTCGCGGTGGATTCATTTGCGTGAATTAAAGCGATCCTATCATAACAAGCGCCGAGTTCGTTGTGTAGCTCTGCTATATATATACACACTCACACACAGATACAAATAAATTGTTATTTGCTTCGTTCACAGTACAGGCAAACCTGCACGTCTGCGCTGAACCGCCGATTGGGAAGACGTCATCATTATTCCTTCTACGTCATAATAATTATCATAACACGTTAATTAGCAACAACGATTTAAACGTGTGAGCTTCCCTCGATATATAGGATGGCGCCGAGTACATCCTGGTGGCTGATCTAACGGATATACCTCACTGCTTCGCTTGGTCATCATCATATTCTACGATATATAGTGCGCCTCAGCTCTGGTAGAATAGACTGCTGGTTGGTTAGGCACTACAGCAGCGAGTGCAGCCCCTGATAGACGTCATATACATGGATACTGGTATGCAGACGCGTCTTGCAAAAGTAAATAGATCGAGCAACGGCTTTCAAACTTCCACAGCATATGAATATAATCAGGAGCTAATATACCTATTAGCTAGTATTAGCTCTTGATATAATAGAACCCGGAGCGCAAGATATTAAAGGACATTCGCCGAAATAATGGGACGGTGAAATGCGCGCGCGCACACGGATCGGTCGCATGGTGGCGCCCTCTGAGATGCTCGCGTTGGCTTTTTTTATCGATTCGCTGTGCCACTTTTCAGTATAAACTTCTAATCGTATCTTTTTGCTGCAGAACGATTGATAGGTTCGCGCGGGTACTGTTTGTTCACTGTACTAAAACGTATAGTCCTCAATATGTAAGGCGTCACTGTAAACACTGTGTGTGTGGGGGGAGGGGAGCTCGTAGCTGTGTGTGGGGGGAGGGGAGGGGAGCTCGTAGCTGTGTGTGTGGGGGGAGGGGAGGGGAGCTCGTAGCTGACTGTTCTTGCTACAGACATCACTGCGACAAATACCCCCTCTAACGGTTGATGAGACACCACTATAAATGCCAACACCCCCCCCCCCCGTTATTATGACCAGGAACTTATGCATACTCAATATATACGTAGGCTCGTGTTACACGGGGATGAATCGATTGAAGATCGTAGTTATATTGCAGTTGAGCAGCCGAGGAAAGCATGCGTACATCTACATAAAAACGTATACAATATCGTAAGATACACGAGGAGGGAAACTGGATAACTGTAAGGAAACCTTCCACGGAATCGGAGTACAACCCAACATCAGTGACAAGGAGTTTGAGCTGAAAAAAAGCCAGCAGCAGTTAATTGATTAAGTCTAATTACTTCTAAGTATTCTAAAACATCTTCAACAGTAATATAAAACCCTCTGACATAATAAGCTAATAATAGGAAACATTCATATAATGCCCAACTATAACACCTACTTTAGACACTTTTAAAAAGTGACAACGTGTCACTCATTAAATCATGTTTGCTTCTACGCACACGTTCAGCAGTGGCCCTTGTGCTTTAAGCTATTATATTATATAATCATCATTAGTTATTTTCATAATTCAGTAAAAAACATTCACACACTTCATGATCTTTACACCATATCGAATGAGTCTATTAACATCCAGTAAGGTTACCATAGAAAAACGTGCAAATTGAGAGGCTCAATATAACGTAATGCCCAAGTATAATACATATAAACTCCCGCAACCGACGCCCACCGTCTATTCACACTCTGGAACTATGTGCAACCGTGTACACTACTCAGTTTCGCTCACACACGCATCGCTACATCAATAGCACAGATTAATATTCATACGCACCAGACCTGACGCCTCTCTCTGTATCAGGCGAACAATCTGTGAGTGAACACGCTCGGGACCACGCTAGTGCTTAAATAAATGCAAACCTCAGCGAACAGTCGTCCACGGCACGCCGTGCTCACACATGCACGCACGCACACCGACACGCGCGCACGCACACACACCTGAGACACAGACACGCGTACGCACGCACGCACGCACGCACTCACGCACGCACGCACGCACGCCGTGGTCCGTGTGTTGATATCCACGCAGGCGGAAATTCACTCAGCCTCACTCACTCTCACAACCACCATCATCGGCAAGTCGCACAGACGAAGCTTGCTTCTCACGCTACGCACATACCGCGAAACTCGCTCTCCGACAACTTTCATTCGAAATTGGCATTGTTACAGAGAAGCCCCGTACGCTTTAGTCACCTGCGTCTGCATTGCCACTGCGCCGACGGATTAGCATAACGAAGTATCAACTACATCCACGAATGCTAACCCTGATACCTCAACATACACTCGAACCACAGACAAACACGAACGCATGCACGCACGCGTCTGTATATATATATATATATAAATATATATATATATATAAATATATATATATTATTATATGTATATATATATACATATTTATATATATATGCAAGCTTTATCTTTTGAATTGTTTAAAAGTCGCTCGCTGAAGGGTTATACAGTTAGTTGCTGTATCATGGTTTATTGAGATTGCTCAGCTGGACATAACGTGGCCACCTATTCACCTCCAGAGCAAGCGGCACTTTCAAACACGTACGACGTAACGAACACAGTTTGACTTGCGGATAACGCAGCTCAACTGAGCACAATCATAATACAGTGAAAGCAGCGACAAACGACGGAACATGCAGTAGACAAATCTCATCACGGTAAAAGCGGTTATAATCGATATGTATAAAGAACAGTATATGTAACATGTTCACAGCACATCGTGGGGCTGTGTTGACCGCAGAGTTCACGAGCTGTACAGCTCGCCCCTCGCAAACACGCGCGCCCCTGTTACATCCATATTTACGCGTCTCGCTGCAACTGCAATCACGCGTTAACACGAAAACGGTTTTGATACAACTAAAAGAATTGACTCAACTGCGATTCTCTTTCGTCAACGCAAGAATTAAGTTCCTTTCCGTAGTCATTTGTGAACCTATCGCGGATGGGTTCAATTCGAAACACGACAGCTGTCGGATTGACCCCTATAGACGTAATAAATTTATTAATCGCGGGATTATATATATGCTATATTTAGGTGTAACTGCCGTTGTGTAACCCTGGCGAGTGGGACCTGATGATAGATGACTATTATCGCACTTTCCCGCCTTATAACAACTAGCTGCGTGGTATGACGTGACCTGTGCCTTGCTGCATCTTATGAATGTTGTCGGCACTAGTAAACATAGCTAGCGCGTTTCTAGCTTCTTTACGGTACGCGTCCTTATTTAATTTCTCTAATGCAACACAGAAATACGCGCCACGTTTACGATGTGCGCTACGATTAATGAGTCAGACAGACGAGAGCAGGAACGTGTCGAGGAATATGAGAAAGCTGCCGGGTTTCGTACGAAATTCGAACACCAACCGCTTATCAATTGCTCATTATCTTAGGGGAGTGGTGGAAACCTTTTTCTTCCCACTACTTGTTACATTGCAACGGTTTTGAGACGCACGCGTCCGTACGTTGAAGTTATCGGAGTTCCATCCGCGAGCGCGTAAAAATTAGACGCGACAATACTTAGTGATAATTATGAGAAATTAGACGATCACGTTAGACTAATGTATAAAGTAGGAAGGGCAGCTCGAAATCGAATAATACTCGTAGCGGAGGTCGGTCAACGGCTGAGCGGGTTGCTCGCCGGCCTACACCCCCTCCGCCACCTCGCGCGCCGGCTGACGTCACACGTCTACGAGACGCAGTGGTTAGACCCGGTGCCCCTTGCGTTCTTCAGTATGAGCACCCTTCTGGCGTGGGCGCCTCTAGGTCTCTCCGTTAGCACGGCACATCTGTCGCCCGCGTTTTGAGCGCCGTCGATTCTGCGCGGCGCCTCGCCAACCAACGTCTTCACGAAATCGGCAGATTCCGTGTCGGCGAGCTGCCGCGACTATGCTGGCGAGCCCTCGGGCCCCAGAGCGAGCTTGATCGTGTTTGTACTCGGCGGCTGCTGCGCTCGTCGGACGGAAGCGGCGGCGTCGCCCTTGCGCGGAGAAGAGAGTAGACAGAAAAAGCGGTTATATGGCTGCGAGAGAAGAAGAGAAGAAGAAGAAAAAAAACGCGGGTTATATTAGCTGCGAGATAGAGAAATCGAGAAAGAGAGAAGAGAGAGAAAGGAGAGAGAGAGGAGAGAGAGAAGAGAGACGAGAGAGAGAGAGAGAGAGAGAGAAGAGAGAGACCGGAGAGAAGAGAGAGGGAGGAGAGTAGAGAAGAGGAGAGAAGAGCCCCGACCCAGCCGAGAGAGAGAGAGAGAAGAGACGATGAAAGAGAGAGAAAGGACGAGAGAGGGAGAGACGGAGAAGAGAGAAGAGAGAGGAGAAGGAGAGAGAAGAGAAGAGAGAGACGAGAGAGAAGGAGAGGAAGAGAGGAAGAGGAGAAAAAAACACGTCGGTTATATATGCTGCGAGATTAAGAGACAAAGCGAGAGAGGGAGAGCAGAGAGAAGCAGAGAGAGAGAGGAAGAGAGAAGAGAGAGGAGATAGGAGCGAGAGGAGAAGAGAGAGAGGCAGAGAGAGAAAGAGAGAGAAGAGAGAGAGAGAGAGAGAGAAGAAGAAGAGAGAGAGAGAGAGAGAGAGAAGAGAAGGAGAGAGGAAGAGAGAGAGACGAGAGAAGTTAGAAAGAGACGCAGAAAAGAGAACGAGAAAACGCGGGTATAATTTCGCTCCGAACTATACGAAACGCTCCTCGGGACCACTCACGAGAGATCGGGGCCCCGGAGGTTTGATGTTTATACTGCGGTGTGAAATAGCGGGTATCTATGGAACACGGGATGTCAGATGGCGAGCGCGTGAATATCGCTAGTGTTACCTCCTCCCACCAACTAGATTAATCGTGCATAGCTAGCGATAGACGCGTGAACGTAATACAAGAAAGGTTACGCGCCGAAAGAATCAAACAGAAGAGAATATGCAACAGCCCATGAAACTCTGATCTTGTCATCGCTTTGATGAAGAATTCAAGGAGTCACCAAAACGAATGGCGCATTTCGTGCGTATCGCAAGTTCGCACCAAGAAGAACTTTAGAAGAGCTTTTGAAATATTAAGCGAGCGTACTCATCGTGCGTTTAATTTTACGTAGGTAGATCGTAGGCCTTATGCCCCCCACCCCACGAGCACAAGACAACATTCGACAGCACGTTCATGTCACAGTAATGCAGCTATCACGAACACACGTCAGATGCAAAGAACGTGACGAAAACCGAACAAACTATGCAAACGGATCATAAGCTAAAACATGAATTGATGAAAAGAACTCTGGTTTTTTGCTTTCGCGTTCGTTTCGACCCTTATAGCGGTCATCGACGAAACAACGTTGTCGTGCGATTGCAAACGGTGTTAGTCTCTCATATAATACATTATATATGCTCGCGGGATGCAAGGAATCGTCAGAGTCCGAATTGATGATGTACATTGGCGATACACTTCCCTACCATACACAGCTGACATTTTGGGGTTAAAATGCACCCATTTCTTACCATCTCTATGAATCAGATAAATATACGCTATCATTAACTATTTTACACCGACGATGTTTATTAATTGTCTGATACACACACACATATATTATAATGTATATATATATATATATTATACATATAATATATATAATATATTATACAATGTAGATATAATATATATATATATATAATATATATATATACACAAACACACATATATATATATATATTATACACACACACACGTATATATATATATATATATATATATACACATAATATATATATATATATACATATAATATTGTTGTAACAACGTTAATTATACTAATTGTGTCTCATGCTTCATAATATGCGAATCTGTGTGTGGCAGACGACGTACCTCCAATGATGCCACACTATCGACGTGGCAACTGCATTGCAACACGAGCTTATACTGTTGTAGCAGCTAGTCAATCAACTCACGGGCGGAAATATGCACACAGTGGTGTGGTTAGTATGTTGCTAATCTTCACATGACCCATGCGATAATCACGTTCTAATAAACGTGTCATAACATACAATCTGGGCTTATTAATATATTTATATTAGCAACTTCAGATTTGACATTAATTGAAATTCGAACTACCGAATTTATTTTCCCTTGCGACACAGGTCCATTGAGCCACACGTATTTGCACGTAAGGTTTTCAAGCCGTCTGCTTATTGTATCATGTTAATAGAAGAGCAGGGCACAGCAGAGGAATTATATAATAAGCCATATCGGAAAGTTCCGGTCGCCATATTGGGATCAGATAAAAGGGGGTATAAGTTGAGGGGGTATAACATGGGTAGGATAGGACTATTCTAGGTTTTTGATCTTATAATTCTCTTCACTAACATCGTACTTCAATTCACAGGTGCGTTTCCGTTTACATAAACATTTACAAATATGATTGTGGTCATTTGGGATATTTTGCAACGTTTGCGTTAATGCAAAAACTAAAAACGCACGAGTGTTTACATTAATCATGTACTTTCCTAAGCGCGCCTCGGCCATTTCATACCCCCTTTTTCTGTGACCTAATTAGCACAGCTGGACTTTCCGATCTCACTTATTGAAGAGACAAGATGATGAATATGAATGACTGCAAACTAGAACAGCCCTATAATTTGAGTGCGGTTTGCAATTACGGGGGGAATCTTTGTCCGACTATTGGATTAGAACAGCTTAGCTGATAATTTAACTAGATGTGACATATGACAATCGAGTTACATCTCAAAAGGAAATGATATTAGATTGCTGCGGAGCGCACGTACATAATAAATACTGATACTGCGAGGAATAAAACTTCAATATTATTATTGTTGGCAATGTGCCAGGTTTCGACAACTGCACGCTGTTTAGCAGCTATATTAGAGGGTGTGAATGGCGATTTGAAACATTCCTAACCCTAACCCTATCACTTTCCGAGGTGTAGGCAAGCCCAGTGTTCTATTACAACTTCTAGCTTGCTGTTTGAATACACTTTTTATGTTTTCTTATATTGATTTTAAGAAAAAGAGATTTTAAAAGAAGTTAAGAGAAGAAATAATGGCCCAAGACTTTTCAAATAGCTGACTTCAATAGAAAGCATGGAGGTCGATAGACACGCTTTAATTTCGTGGACACCAAACCAATGTGGTTCGTTGGCATTAGCTGGGGATTTGCATGTAACGTAATCTGTCGCACGTGAAATCGCTACCGACTACTACACTACACCGACAGAAGAAACGGCATTAGTTCACACACTTTTTAAAATATTATTTCTAGTCACTGCAACTCCAAACGCAAATTCACAATCCAAACCATGAAAAAACACACACGGACGAGAAAAAAGTTAAAAAAACTGCCGAAATAAATCGATCTACGCATGGAGAAGAAAAACACGGATCTCTGTAGCTGTTATATATGCGCAAGGCAAGCAGCATCGGCGGCGGTGGTCAGTGGTGTCGTGTACATGTGAAAGCGTGGAGTGCTAAACTGCAGACTGCATTCGCTTGCAACATGCTGCAATACCGGCACACTCGCTGCCTTCACTATAATACTGGTGCATGCTCGTAATCTTCTTACCTTCAGCATCATCACTTCTTCTTTGCCTTACCCTTACTGCTCGCAAAACAATAAAGGGAAAGAAACGGCTCAGTATTGCGTGGCGCGCTATCATAATTATATATATATATATATACTATGTATATGCGTTCAAAACCTCTCGCATATTAAACGTGTCAAGCTACGATATTGTTAAACAGATGAGATATAGCCTCTAGGGTGTGTGTGTGTGTGTGTGTGTGTGTGTGTGTGTCCATATAGATACATGTAGTGAATGTTGTCACAGTCATACACGAAATATTCGTAATACAGTTTTGCTTGCGATACATATAGAAATATTAAAACCCGTAACGACTCAAATGTTGGCAACTCAACCTGAGAAGGTTACCACCATATGTTCCACAATAACTGGGGTTACTCTACAATTATTATAACCCCATGATTAGTCCTGACCCCAAAAAAATGAAAAAGAATGTAGGCCTATTTTTAATACGCTCGCTGAAAGAGCAGGAAATATGGGAATTATCTATATATTTATCTAATAATACCGCAGGTATTTATTAGCTCTTGATATACATGTATATCATGTGTGTATGCACTGTTTTCAACTTGCAGCGTATGATATATAAGCATTGTGTCGCACATAATCCCAGCATTGTGATACGACGTTCATGATGCGATGCCCTACCCCAGGACATCACATTTATATTTTATGCTGCGCAACCCCCGAGCCCTTAGCTATGCACTTACTCTTTTCCCCCTTTTAGCTACACACATTCTCCAAGAAAATTCCCCGTAAATGTTTCTCTGCACGAATTTTCGCGGTTTATTCCTGGCAGCCGCTTCCTATAATGCTTACCGCGTACCGGCCAACTAACCAACGTAACTAATTTTTTACTTATGCGCCTAAAGGTGGCGCGTAAATCGCTAAACAGCTTACTACAGCTGAAGGGGTCGTTGTCGTATATATGTACCCGAGGTACATAAGTGTATATGATGTATACAGAAGTGTACCCTAACCCTAACCCTAACCCTAAACACAGGGTACATATATGCTGAGAAGATACAGGTCTGGTATACATATACGTACTTCGGGTACATATATGTAGTATCTGATACGACAACGACCCTTCGTGCCTTACTAGAAGACATTTAGAAAACGTGAACAATGATGACGGGAGCTAAGGATGTGATTACTGTATAGTTATTAGGGAGTAGGGGGTTAATGTATAATAGTATTCTTCACTAGTACCTCAGTCATTTCCATAAAATCAGTTTTGATTTCTACCAAGTCACCAGAGTACAAAAAACCAATGGGATTTTTGCTCGACGCGATAAACCGAACATTGCGCAAGATCCGCTAACCTCAAGCCCCGATCACGTTTATAGTTAGTTTGTATCACCTTTATAGTCACTTTTATATTTTGTAGTTAGTTGATGGATCGACTGCCCGCGACTGAAGATATGCTCTAATAAAATAGCAATTGTTCTTCACGTAAACCGCTCATGTTCGCATCTGTCATGATCTGATATAAACACGTCCAAGACACTTGCCAGCGATTACACGACACTGTCTAACGCGTTTCACCTGCAGCTATCGAAATCTGAATAGAGCCAGCTGATGTATTAGCGGGCAATTATATGAATTTGTAGGTAAATCGCTTGATGCGAGGTGCACTTTGATTGCTTTAGCATTTCTACATGAGTAAAGACAGGACAGGTCTGTGATAAATCTGTTACTATGGTAGAGCTTTACGACATCGAGTGTGACCAAAGCGTGGGAGAGCGATCTGAAAATAAAAAACTTACACCACGAAAGTAAAATTGGCGTAGGAGAGCGGAGCCATCATATGTTGCGAAGATCAAATGGAATTGGAGCTTCAACATCGATCATGAAAATTAAAATGAAACGAACGAGGTCCACAACAAGTGTCAAAAAGCAAGAGAAAATTAAGCGACAAGTGCCATGAGATCGGCGGAATACGGATCGCAAGCATGTCCACAGATGTCCGCTACACGAAGCGTGGAAACTCGTGGAGAGATAGAGAGAGAGAGAGAAGTTGGTTATACAGTAGTTGCCGGTATCATTGGGTTTATGAAGATTGCTCGAGCTGGGAACATACGTGGCCACTCATTCACTCTCCCAGCAGCAGCCGCGCACTGTCAAACACGTACGACAGTAACGACACACGTTTGATTGCGGATAACGCAGCTCAACTAGCCATTTCATATACAGATGGAAGCAGCGACAACGACGAGACATGCAGTATAAAATCCATCCACGGGTAAAGCGGTTATAAATCGATATGTATAAACGAACAGTAATATGTGACACATGTTCACATCACATTCGTGGGAGCTGGTGTGACCGTGCAGCAGTGCACGAGCGGGTCAGCTCCGCCCCTGACGCACACACGCGCGCCCTGTACCATCCATATTACGCTGTGTCGCTTCAACTGCAATCACGCGTTAAACACGAATCGGTTTTCGCTACAACTAAAAAATTGCACGACAACTGCGAGTCTCTTTCGTCAACGGCAGAATAAGGTTTTTCGTAGTCATTTGTGAACACGATCGGCTGTGAGGGTTCATTCGAAACACAGCAGTGTCGGAGTGACCCCTATAGACGTTAATACATTATCGCGGGCATTATCATATATGCTATAGTTCAGGTGTAACTGCCGTTGTGTAACCCTGACGAGGTGCTGACCTGATAGATAGATGACTTATATGCACTTCCCCGCCTTATAACAACTGAGCTGCGGTGTATGGGGTGACTGTTGCCTTGCTGCATCGTATATGTTGTCGTCACTAGTAAACATAGCTGCGCGTTTTCTAAGCTTTCTTTACGGTCGCGGTCTTCATTTAATTTTCCTCTAATGGGCAACAAGAAATAACGCGCCACGTTTACGATGTGCGCTACGATTAATGAGTCAGACAGACGAGAGCAGGCAACGATGCTTCGGGTAATAATGAGAAAAGCTGCGCGGGGTTTCGTACGAAATTCGAACACAACGCTTATCAAATTGCGTTCATTATCTTAGTGGGGAGTGGTGGAAACCTTTTTCCTTCCCACTCTTGGTTACATTGCACGGGTTTGAGCTACGGGGTCCGCTACTTTGAATGTTAATCGAGTTCCAATCCCGAACGCGTAAAAATTAGCGCGACGAAATACTTAGTGCATAATTAATCGAGAAATTAGACGAAATCACGTTAGGTAATGATAAAGTGGAAGGCAGCTCGAAAAATCGAATAGTACTCGTAAGCGGAGGTCGGTCAACGGTGAGCGGGTGCTCGCACCTCACCCCCCTCCCGCCACCCCTCGCGCGCGGTGACGTCACACGTTACGAGACGATGGTCAGACCGACGGTGCCCTTGCAGTTCTTCAGTATGGTCACCGCCTTCTCGTGCGTGGCGCCCTCTAGCGTCTCTCCGTTGACGGCGACGATCTGGTCGCCGCGCTTGAGGCGGCCGTCGTCTGCCGCGGCGCCCTTCGCGAACACCGTCTTCACGAAGATCGGCAGATCTCCGTGCGGCGAGCCGTGCCCGCCGACTATGCTGAAGCCGAGGCCCTCGGGGCCCCGATCGAGCGTGATCGTGTTGTACTGCGGCGGCTGCTGCGCTGGCGTCGACGGAAGCGGCGGCGTCGCCCTGCGCGGAGAAGAGAGGAGAGAGAAAACGCGGGTTATATTGCTGCGAGATGAGAGAGAGAGAGAGAAAAAAAACGCGGGTTATATTGCTGCGAGATAAGAGAAAGCGAGAGAGAGAGAGAGAGAGAGAGAGAGAAACAGAGAGACGAGAAAGGAGAGAGAGTGGCGAGAGGAAGAGAAGAGAGAGAGAGAGAGAGAAGAAGAGAGAAAGAGAGAGCGAGAGAGAGGAGAGAGAGAGAGAGGAGTGGAGAGAGAAGAGAGAGAGAGAGAGCGGGGAACCAAGACCCCAAGAGAAGAGAGAGCAAGAGAGAGAGAGGAGAGAGGAGACGAGAGAGAGACGAGAAGAGAGACGAAGGAGAGAGAGAAAGAGAGAGAGAGAGACGAAGAGAGAGAGAGCAGAGAGAGAGAGAAGGAAGAAGGGAGAAGAGAGAGAGAAGCGAGATGAGAGAGAGAGAGAAAGAGAGGAAGGAGAGAGAGAGAGAGAGAGAGGAAGAGAGAAGAGAGAGAGAGAGAGAGCGAGAGAGAGGGAGAGAGAGAGACGAGAGAGAGAGAGAGAGAGAGAGAGAGAGAGGAGAAGAGAGAGAGGAGGCCAAGAGAGAAAAGAGGGAGAGAGAGAGAGAGAAAACGGGGTTATTTCGGCCACGGGAAAGCTTACGAACACGCCCGTCCGTCGGGACCCACTACGAGAGACCGGGGCGGAGGGTGTTGACGGCGCTATATAACTGTGAGTGTGGAAATAGGCGGGTGATCGTATGGGAACACGGGTGTCAGATGGCCGGGGGCGGCCGGGGGGGGGGGGGCCCGCGTGAAATACTCGCGGGTAGTATTTACCCTCCTCCCACCACTAGATTTCGTCGCATGAAATCTACTAGCGTCAGACCGCGTGCAACGATAATACAGAAGAGGTTTACGCGCCGAAAAGATATCAAACAGAAGCATGAATATGCAAACAGGCAATGGAAACTCCTTCTGGACTTGTCATCGCTTTGCCACAAGTTCGAGCCCCCAGAAAACTTCAATGAGTCACGATCAACAAAAACGAAATGCGCCCTTTCGTGCCGTACGCAAGTTTCGGGTCACGCGAAAGCAAACTTTAGTAAGGAGCTTTTGAAATATTAAGGCAGTGCCCGCGCAGCGCGTACTCATCGTGGCGTTAATTTACGTAAAGGGTTAATCGAGGCGTTGTGATGCCCGCCCCGAAGGCTCGCACGACAAGCAGAGTAAAGCAATGTCGCCATGCACGGTTCATGCACAGTAAGTGCAGCTACACGCAAAACAGCCGTCAGATGCAGAAGAAACGTGACCGAACGGAAACAAACTAGCAAACGATGCAATAAGTGCGATTAAAAATGAATTGATGGGAAAAGAACTCCTGGGCACACTTTATTAGCTTTCGCGTGTTTCGATTTCGACCTTCATATGCGGTCAGCGACGAACAACCGTTTTGTCGTGCGATTGGCAAACGGGTGTTACGTCTCTACATATAACTAATATCGATAATTAGCTCTCGGGGATGCAAGGAATCGTCAGGCCGATTTGATGATGTTATTTGGCGATACACACCTTCCCTCCTACCATACTACAGCTGACATATTTGGGGGTAAACTGCGCCCCATGCTTCTAATACCGTATCATCTATGCAATCCAGTAAATATACCGCATCATTACCTATATTACCGGCGGAACGATGGTTTTATTAATTTCTCTGATCAACAGGCACCACACATATATATACTGTATATATATATATATATATATATATTATATATATATACATATATATATATATAAATATTATAATAATGTTAGATATATATATAATATATATATATATATATATATATATATATATATAATCACCAACACTGACATATATATATATGATATATTACACGACGACACTACGTATATGATATATATAATATATCATATACATTCGACCACATATATATATATTAATAATATACAACTATAATACTTGTTGGTAACAACGTTAATTATACTAATTGTGTCTCATGCCTTCACTAAATATCATCGTGCTGTGGAACACGAACACTGCGGCACGTAGCTCGCCTCCAAGGCACAATTGGATGCCACAGCGCTCTCGGTATCGACGGTGGCAACATGGATTGCCAAACACGAGCTTTAATTACTGTTGTAGCAGTTTAGTCAATCACTCACGGGCGGAAATATGCACACAGTGGTGTGGGTTAGTATGTTGCTAAATCTTCCACATTACCATGCGATAAAATCCACCGGTTCTAATAAACGTGTCATAAACATATCACTCTGAGCTTATTTAATTTATTTATATTACCAACTTCAGATGTGATCATTAAATTGAAATTCCGAACTACCTGAAATTTTATTTCCCCAGCCCATGCGAACACAGGTGCCAGTTGAAGCCACACTATTTGCATGACGACGTTAAGGTTTTTCTTCCCACGGAGAGGCGACGTTTTGGCGGAGCCTATTACTGTATCATGGCGGTTAATAGAAGAGCAGGGTGACA
>NW_014577170.1:398594-409135 GCF_000485595.1 Priapulus caudatus | reverse complement strand
GCTCCATCTTCATACACCTCGTGAATGATGATCGCTCCCTGCCAACGACAAACACACGTTAGACGCGACTCTCGTTAGATACACACCACGCAGGTCCTAGCCAGCCGAATTGTTCTCTGGGTGTGTAATTTACACGTGTGTGAATTTGGCGGCCCAGCGTTATTTGCTGGAGTATTAGAAAACATCAAACATGGTGTGTGGCGCTGCTGGAACAAGTTGTTTGCAATGTCGGACACACACGCAGATACACGCGCAGATACACGCGCAGATACACACGCAGATACACGCGCAGATACACGCGCAGATACACGCGCAGATACACGCGCAGACACACGCGCAGATACACGCGCAGATACACGCGCAGATACACGCGCAGATACACGCGCAGATACACGCGCAGACACACGCGCAGACACACGCGCAGATACACGCGCAGACACACGCGCAGACACACGCGCAGATACACGCGCAGATACACGCGCAGATACACACGCAGATACACACGCAGATACACACGCAGATACACGCGCAGATACACACGCAGATACACGCGCAGATACACACGCAGATACACACGCACATGCTGAATCTGATCTGCAGGCACGCCGTGCTTTCTCACTCAGCGATGAACTAGGAGTCTCCAAGTCTCCTACTGCAGCAGCGAACAAAATCTGTCGACATATCATGCGCCAGAATTCAAAAGACGAGCAGGCGACCGTAAAACTACCTACCAATTCCATAAATATTCGATTGAGCACCATCGAACCTCTTCCCAATCATAGAACCACTCTTCCCCCCTTCACCCTCACAAAATCATAGAACCGCTCTCCACCCTCACCTCACAAAATCATAGAACCACTCTCCCCCCTCACCTCACAAAATCATAGAACCACTCTCCCCCCTCACCTCACAAAATCATAGAACCACTCTTCCCCCCTCACATAGTGTGTATTATCTAGCGAGTGTCGCGAGAGTCCCTACTGAAGCCATAACAAGCAAACTTACCCCCTCACATCGCCATCCTCTCTGCCACTGCTCTTATCATCACTAGAGTCTGTGGAAACAGAAAAAAAGAAGTTCGGATGAGAAATGGTTAAGAGAATCAAAGTCATAAAAATCTAGAGATTAGAACAAGTCAATACTGTTAGAATCATATATTAAACAGAGACTATCTACGAAGAGTGGCTATAGCATCTATACGTAGTAAATTAATTATGTATCGGTGGTATGTGCATCTCTGGAAAAAACATGGCGGTTGTTCATGCTAAAAATCATTATCTCTCAAATAACCTGATATACAGGCGTCTAATTTACCTATAAGAGGCTAAATATCATAACAATATAAAAACTTATAAAGAATTATGGTCGATTTCGTCGCGTTAAGTGTTACAAAGATATCTTTTGAACGAGAAACATACAATGAAATTTTTAGAGGAGATGCCGACTTAAGCATTAATTCGAGTATAGTACACGCGTATTAAATTGCTTGCATGTACAATATTTGCATAATTATGAAATGAGTGACGTAGCTGTGTCTGGTGCGAAATGAGAGTAACGAAACTTTTAATTAATTAGTGAAAATTAACCAAGCTGATACAATTTGCAATCACTGCGATTTTAGAGCGAAATGATCGCGTACTATTTTTTAACGTGAACAAATAACTAACCAAGTAGAACAGTAGACTATAACGTCATTATCCCTAAAACTATCGCTAAGTGCTTTCTACGCGATTTTCGAGGAATAATTGCTACAAAAAATACAGAAATAGGCTTAGGCCTAATTACATTACACTGAGACCGATTATAATTATTTATATTACTTATAATTATATTATTGATCACGTTCGGTAACTTCACACAGAACACATTACCATTACCATTACCATTTACCATTTACACTACCATTTACGGCTCAGTTTTTTTTAACCAGAATGGAAAAACCGCGCAGTAAGATATACACACACACGCACACACGCACGCACACGCACGCGCACGCGCACGCACACGCTCGCACACGCACGCACGCACACGCACACGGTCATTCGTCTATCATTATTATCTCCGCTAAGGAGGTTATGTTTTCGCCCCTGTAAAGCCTGGCGCACACGTGAGTTATTTTACTCAAGTAAAATGACGCATGAGTCAAATTACTCAACGAAAATCCGCCGCACACGTGAGTAAAATGACGCATGAGTCAAATTACTCAACGAAAATCCGCCGCACACGTGAGTAAAATAACGCATGCGTCAAATTACTCGACGAAAATCCGCCGCACACGTGAGTAAAATGACTCATGCGTCAAATTACTCAACGAAAATCCGCCGCACACGTGAGTAAAATGACTCATGCGTCATTTTACTTGAGTAAAATAACTCACGTGTGCGCCGGGCTTTAGTTTGTTTGTTGATTTGTTTGTTAGTTTGTTTGTTGGTTTGTTGGTTTGTTTGTCTGTCAACAGGATATCTCAAAAAGTTACGAACGGATTTTGATGAAATTTTTTGAACGGGTTGGTCTTGGGCCAAGAACCAATCAATTAGATTTTGGTGGTGATCCGGATCCAGATCTGGATCCAGGATTTTTTTGTACTGGCAAGATGGGGGGACTGTTAAGCTGTGGCGGAGGTTTGCTATCTCTGAGTGCCCTTGTTTGCATTGTTTTACATCGATACGTGATTCCCGCTCGCACTCTCGTTATTTGAACTGAAACACGGCATACTTTCAGCGATATGACACGCCTAGCATCAGTTATTCCTCACGCAGAACCCCCCGCGGGATGAAAATTCTGACGCTTCGTCGGAAGCGAAGCAAACTGCCGGAAAGCGAAAAGAAGACGTCGCGCTTTTATCGGAAGAACTCCGAAGAAGCAAACTAAATTCTGCTCGACAGCAGCCTCCACTCCGGCACGCACGAGAGGTGAATCTCAATAGGGAAAATTCCTGCAGTAAAAACTGCACGCATCTATATAATGCTGATGCGGACAGCGATGTGTTTGCAAAGAGCGGAGGGCTTAGAAACTTCACCCGTAAACGCAGACGACTAACACTGTATTATTCTACCTGTACATTTACCTATACACGTACTGCAACGTTTGCTGGTTTTTCGCTACATACGACCAAGAGTAGATAATATATCATGTTATTATCTACTCTTGATACGACTAACACTATATTACGCTACCTGTACATTTGGCTACAAGTACTGAATAGCTTGTTACGTTGGTTTTCCACTGCTTCTATTACGTCTAAGAACTGTATGCTACCTGTACATTTGCCTACACGTACTGTCACGTTACTGAATAGCTTGTTATGTAGGTTTCCACTGCTTATGTTACGTCTAAGAACTGTATGCTACCTGTTCATTTACCTACACGTACTAAACTGCTCGCAGATTTTCCACTGCTTATATTACGTCTAAGAACTGTATGCTACCTGTAGATTTGCCTACACGTACTGTACCGCTTGTTATGTAGGTTTTCCGCTGCTTATATTACATCTAATAACTGTGTGCTACCTGTACATTTGCCTACAAGTACTGTACCACTTGTAGGTTTTTCGCTGCGTACGAGTAACTGCCGTAACGCACTCATGCCGATAGTGTGTGAACGCAATAGCCGACGCCGACACGTGACATTTCCGAAAGTGCATCGATTAACAAAAATCGACCGCAGTAAATGGCGTAATGTTTTGCGCGAAAACGCAAAAACGCTATTTGATTCACGCTTGATATCGCATGTATTATTAATTCGAAATCTGCTAAAACGCATGTAGAGCGCGGCAGGCAGTGAACTCTGAATACAATCACGCATGCACGCACGCACACACACACACGCACACACACGCGCACAGACGCATGCACGCACGCACGCACACACATGCGCACAGACGCATGCACGCACGCACGCAAACTCGCACGCACACATACACGTGTGCATCCGAAGCTGTAATGTAGTCTCGCTAATAGCTCACTAATAAAATATTTAAGATCTTTTTAAATTCTTAATGCTTAACATTTATTCGTATTTTACGTGCGCCGCGCTAAGCGAACACGCGCATCAATTCCAACTCTACATGCGTGCTCACGGCGAGCTGGCTGGCACCCCCCCCCCGCCACCCGCAGCCTCTTGCTCAGTACTTTACCTTTTGCATGTTTGCCTTTCCTGTCGCCATAGCGATGAGCGCTGACATTCGAGTCGGATTTCCTCACTCCACCGGAACTGGATCCGGAATTCCGGCGGGATGATCCCCGGGAGCTATGCTTGAGTCGGCCCATTTCCAGGACCACCTTGCCCATACACGTCTGCTCAGCAGAGAAACAAGAGAACAGCAGTCAGTACGAGTTCACGCACAGCATGTTATATAGCTTATACAGGTCCTGCTTTCAGGCATATCTTTACGACTACCTTGACCATACAAGTACACCGTGGTAAAACAATGTAATGAGGGGTTAATAATGACAATTTTTTTGTCACACGCGTACACACAATTTTATAAATATTGTGGCTGTACAAATTTCTGCTTGTCGTGTCATCTGAATCACGTGTATTGGGATATTCACAATCCTCTAGCGACTACTTAGACTAGCATCTTCCTTCGCTTTTATGCCAAACTAGTAGGATTCAAAAAAGCGAGCCGTATTTCAATAAGAAATTATACTGTCTCTAACGAGTGTGCGTATGCTAACTACGAGATAACATTATATTACATATTACATATTATATAACATTATATCGTCGGCGAATGAGATTCATCATTGTTCGACCTGCCAGTTCAGCGCCGACACGTCCTCGACCGAGAGAGAAATTATTAAATGAAACCTTCCCTTGGGAACGGCCAGGACTAGTCCTCCCATTTAAGATGCCCCTCATGGTTAAGATCGTCCCCCCGCCTCAGTAAGATGTTTCTCCCCCCTCATTGTACCATGCCCCCCTACATCTATGAAGCATGTTCTCCTGCCACCCCACATAAGATGTCCCGTCCACTCATGTTACGATTGTCCACCCTTCATGCTAAGATGTTCCCCCCCGTCACGTTCATAGACTGTTTCTCCCCTTCAATATTAAGATGACCCCCTTTGATTGTAACCATGCGCCCCCCTTCATATATGATGCTTCCTCCCACATTGTAAGATGTCCCCCCGCCCTCATGTAGATGTTCCCCCATGTTAAGATGTCACACTCATGTGGCTGGATAGATGTCCCCGCTCATGTAAGTGTTCTCCCCCATGTGAAGATGTCCCACACTCATGTAAGATCGTCCCCCCTCATTAAGATGTCCCACCACCTCATGGTAATGATGTCCCACACTTCCCATGCCTGTAAAATGCTCCCCCTCATGTAAACGATGTCCCCCCTCATGTAAGATGTCCCCCCTCATGTAAGATGTCCCCCCTCATGTAAGATGTCCCCCTCATGTAAGATGTCCCCCCTCTACGGTGCTGACCTCTAGCAGCTCTGGTCACGGGCTCGTCCACGGCGTTCCATTCCTTCCTGACAGCCTTCCACTCTTCATACACTCCTGTGAATGATGATCGCTCCCTGCCACAGGACAAACAGCACGTTAGACAGACTCTGCGTTTATACACACCACGCAGCGTCCTAGCAGATCCGAATTCGTTCTCGTAGTCGTGTGCTAATTTACACGTGCTCGCTGAACTGGCGTGTCCCAACGCCCCGCCCCCTTATTGCTGGGACGTTTTATTCAGAAAACATGCCAAACATGCTTGTGGTGTCGCGCTGCTGGGGAACAATGTTGTTGTCCCGCAATGGTCGGGACACACACGCAGATACACCGCAGATACACGCGCAGATACACGCGCCGCAGTACACGCGCAGAAAGACACTGCGATGATACACGCGCAGCATACCACACGCAGAATACACGGGCGCCAGACACACTGCGGCAGCATACCTACGCGCAGATACTACTGCGCAGATACACACGCAGCGACCGGATACCCACGCAGTACCAGCGCAGATAGCACACGCAGACACCACCGCAGATTACACGCCGCAGATACACACGCAGACACCACCGCACGTATCCACGCGCAGATTACACTACTGCAGTCACCACTGACACGGCCCAGCTCCATACGCGGTGGGCCTCGAACGCGCAGTATCACACACGCAGACACTCACCTACCGCAGCATAACCGTACTTCACCGTTGCCGCACCGCATACCCAGACGCGCAGTCCTACCGAGCCCACCGCGGTCGCAGTACTACGGGCGCGGTAGTAGCAGCGCGGCGCAGCGGAGTACCCGACGCGCACGACACTGCCACTGCCGCAGAATACTCCACCCCATACGACCCACATGACACACGCAGATACACGCGCGCAGTATACACGCTCAGACACGACGCGCAGATACACGCCGCAGATACACGCGCGATACCGCGCGCAGATACCGCCGCAGTATAGCCACGGCGCAGATAGCTGACCGCGCAGAACACACGCGGCAGATACCGCGGCAGACAGCACACGCAGGATAATATCAACGTCCGCAGATAACTCACGCGCATGATACACACGCAGACACACACGTCAGATACGACACGCAGATACACACGCCACATACACACGCAGGCCTACACACGCAGATACACCACCGCAGTAGACCGCTGCAGAATTACACGCTGCAAGCATACACACGCAGATACACGGCCAGATACACGCGCAGTCATACTACGCGCAGTACCACCGCCGCAACGCCTACATCGCGCGCTACCCCACGCCGCAGGTACACTGATCGCCGCCAGTCCTCATCTCACTCGCCAGATATCACGCGCAGATAGCATACGCGAGCTCACACGCACATACCAACCCCCAGCGCACTACACACGCAGTATACACACGCAGATACAGCACGGCACATACACACGCAGATACACGTTCCGCAGATTACCACGCCGCAGATACACAGCAGATTATTCACTGCTGCAGCATACACACGCAGATACACGCGCTTGATACACGCGCAGATACAGCGCCGAGATACGACACGTCAGATAACACGCGTGCGCAGATTACACGCGCAGATACATCGCGCAGAGTAACACACGGGTGCAGATACCGCACGCAGTAACACTTACCGCTTAGATCCGACCGCGCAGATACACGCGGCGCGCAGATCCCCCCACACCGCGGAGTACGACGCGCCAGATACAATCACGCAAGATTAACTACTGCGCCAGCATACATACGCGCCAGGACACACGCGCACGATACACGCGCCCCAAATACACACGCAGCATACACGCGCAAGTACACGCGCAAGATACTAACGCTGCAGACACAGCGCTGCAGGATCACGCCGCAGACCACACACGGCAGATACACACGCAGCATACACACGCAGATACACCGCGCAGACGACACGCGCGCAGATACACACGCAGTATACACGCGCAGATACACGCGGGGCAGATACACACCGCAGATACACACGAGACACCACACGCAGATACACCAACGCACATGACACCGCAGAGTACACACGCACGACTTGCTGAATCTGATCTGCAGCGACGCCGTTGCTTTCGTTCACTTCAGCGCATGAAGCTATCGCCAGTTCGCAAGTTCCTTCCTACTGCAGCAGCCGAACAAAATCTGTCGACATATATGCCGCCAGAATCAAAAGTGACGAGCAGGCGACCGTAAAACTCTGACCAATTCCTAAAATATTTCGATGGTGAGCCACCATCAAAGCCTCTTCCCAATTGATAGAAACCAGGCTCTTCCCCCCTTCACCCTCACAAAATCAAATTAGAACGCTCTCCACCCTTCACCCTCACAAATCATAGAACACTCTTTCCCCCTCATCCTCCCTCACAAATCATAGAACCACTCTTCCCCCTTTCACCTCACAAATCATAGAACCACTCTCCCAATGCTCACCTCACAAAATCATCGAGAACCACTCTCCCCCCCCCCTCACCTCACAAAATCATAGTAACCCTCTCGCCCCCTCACCTCACAAAAATCAATAGAACCACTCTTCCCCTCCGTCCTCACAAAATTTATTAGAACCGCCTACTCCACCCTACACCTCACAAAATCATAGAACCGCCTCTCACCCCCTGGCAAGCCGACCCCTCACAAATCATAGTTAGAACCGCTCTCCCCCTCCCTCACCTCACAATAATCATTAGAACCGCTCCCCCCTCCCCTCCCTCACAAAATCATGTAGAACCACGCTTCCCCCCTCACCTCACAAATGTTCATTAGAACGGCGCTCTTCACCCCTCACCTCAACAAAACTTTCATAGGAACCGTCTCCCCCCCCCTCCCTCAGCCTTACAAATCAATTTAGAACCCGCTCTTCACGCCCCCTTCCCCTCACAAAATTCATGACCGCTCTCACCCGCCCTCGCCTCACAAAATCATATGCAACCACTTGCTCCTGCGCCTACCGTCACCTAAAATCATAGAAACCGGCTATCGTCACCCCGCTCCCCTCCACGAAATCATAGAACGCTTCCCCCTCCCCTTCACCTCACAAAATCAATAGAACCGCTCCCCCCCCTCCCCTTCACCTCACAAATCATAGTAACCACTCTTCCCCCCTCACCGTCAAACAAAATTCATTAGTAAGCCGCTCTTCACCCTCACCTTCACAAAATCATAGAACGCTTCCCCCCCTCCCCTCCCTCACAAATCATTAGACCACTCTCCTTCCCTCACCTTCACAAAATCAGTTAGAACCGCTCCCACCTCGCCCTCACACAATGCCAGGAGGCGGTGTCTCAGGACGTTGTTAGGGAGGTTTTGTCATCACGAAGCCGACCTGAACAAGCCGCCTGACACTTTGACACTGAACACGACTGAATGCCGCCACAAGACAACGCTGTGCGTTCTTCACCAGGTAAATTCGTGTCGCACGCCTACGTGCTTGCAGTCCGAGGCCCGTCTTGCCCTTAGTGATCTGCGGATGAGCGCGTTGTCCAACATAAGCTGACGGTACACGTTTCGGCCGCCGTGGTCGGGCTAGCGGGTGGATCCGGTTTGTCACGGTGGGGGCGGCTTCCTGTGCGATGGGATAAAACGGCGATGAAGCATGTGCATATATCTCGCTGTGCCAATGGCGTCCGTCGCGTGTGCGCGTACACATGCGTGCGCCGACGTGCGTTGGCGTACACGTGCGGTGGCGTTGTTACCACGTACACAGACCACTACATGTATAGCGATGTATACGTCTTGAGTGACGCGACTCCGCCAACTCAGATTCCATCGATTTTTTGTCACAAATGACCGTGACCTGTGACGTCACGCAACCCCTTGGCCTAACTACGAACCATGGCTTATTGCTCGCTTCCCTGTGCAATGGCATGTAGGAAGAGCTGCTAGATTGTGAGATGATCTCGCGTGTTGAGGAAGAGGTTCTGTATCATATTGATTCTATCTTCTCTAGTCTATATAAATCCTCCAATCTATACGATTATAGCCTCCGGGAAACGGTTGAATGCGTGGAACACGAAGGAAGCCACACGCAGAGCAAAACTCACGCACGACACGCGACGCAACGCACCCACGCACGCAGCGCCACACACGCACGCACGCACGCCTACACGCACGCACGCACTCACTCAACCATGCACTGACTCACACCACACACACACACGCACACGCACTGCAGCACTGACGCACGCCGCAGCAGCGCTACGCCACGCACGCCGCACGCTACGCCACCCCACGCACGCCACAGCACGCCCGCACGCTACGCACGCAAACGCACGCACGCGACTCGCTCACGCACCGCCACGCCTACGCAGTCGCACGGCACGCCACCGCACGCCCACGCAATCGCACCCGCCACCGCCACGCACTGCACGCACGCACCGCAGCGCACGACGCACGGCCACGCACGGCACGCACGTACGCAGCGCACGGACACGCCACGCAGCACGCACGCTCACGCACGCCTACGCACGCACATCACTAGCACCACAGTCACCCACACATCACACACACACAGCACACACACACACACCACTACATCACACACACACACCACAGAGGCACAGACACGATGTAGATTGTGCCTATAGTGTGGTGATCTAGAGTTGCGGTTGTGGCCGAAGGTGGCCGGGGGGTAATTGGAGCACTTTACCGTCAATCTGTCGCCTCTCCAGCAGGACACAGGGATTGAGAGGTTTGCTATGCGTTTTCCTTCGGCTTCTGAGGCATCACTGAGATGTGAGTACCTGTCGTGAGCGTATCTGCGGCTCTTCCAATATTTTCAATGCCTGCACATTCACACAACATCTTTACGCTCCGTTACCTGCTCAGCAGATGAGACATTGATGAGAGGACCTAGCAACAGAGAGACGAGCGGGGAGAGAGGGAGACCACAAAGAGACAATAGACGACAACGACGAGGATTCGACGAGAGAGCATGAGAGAGCGATCGAGGCCAGAGGGAGAGACATGAGAAATGAGAGAGAGAGATGCAGGGGAGAGTAGAGACCCGAATGCCTAAGAGTGAGAGTAGACGACGAGAGACGACAGCAGGGGAGATCAGAGATGATCGAGACGGAGACTGATT
>NW_014577170.1:392274-398569 GCF_000485595.1 Priapulus caudatus | reverse complement strand
TCACATATAACATATTATCAGGAGCGTATATTTGTATATATATATATATATTTGTTTATAAATTTATTATATATTTGTCATTATACGCTCCTGATATTATATAAACATTATATTACATATAACTATATTAGTACAGTAAAAACCCGCGTATAAGAACATAGATTTAAGAACATGTTAGGCTAAAATTTCCCATTTAGACCCCTTACATAAGAACCTGTTTTAGGCTAAGATTTTAAAGTAGGTTCTTAATTTTCCATGCAGATGAAGACTTAAAAAGAAACACAGGTAAAATAAAAAAGACGAGCTCAACCAATATCGATGCAATAACAATGCCAATTGCCAATGCTCAACAATAACAATGCCAGCACCCTGGCATTGTTATTGAGACACAGTACTGCATTATTTAATATACAGTAAAACCCGCATAAAAGAACACCTTACACATAACACTACTGTACTGGTAACACATGCATCACAGTCACTAAGCCCGCGGGGTAGCGCGGGGGTTCAGCTAGTACATATTAAAAGTAGAAACAATTAAGAACCTATTTAAGCACTTCTTTGAGCCTAATTTTTCAGTAAGCACCATTTATTTAAGAACATGTTGAGGCTAACTTGGAAAAATCTATGTTCTTATACGCGGGTTTTTACTGTATATAACATTATATTACTCCTGTATAACAGGGTACATGATAGATGGTATGAACCTATTCGCTGAGGCTTGACGAGTAATCATGTTATAAGGAAGGCAGGAGTATTAACATAATGAACATCGCAAAACGAGTAGCCGATGATATTATGAAATCAGCAGAGTTTGAATTTTGAGATCGAGACAGTGTTGTATACGCCTACATCGCCTACGCGACTACTAACACGGCTACACTGTTGTATAGTACGCCAATTATACCAAAGGTTATATACGAAGTTAGTTTAACTGATTATTTTACTTTTCAAAAAGAGCGACGATTTAAAGAAATTGTCTTACAGAATGGCATTATATGCCCATTAAAAAACTAAAGCCTTTTAGAAAATATGGCAGGAAATCTACAGGAATTTTATTGGATTCATTCTTCACACAGAATTGTGCATGACGCATTTCACATTTTAGAAAATGAGTTTAATCCATTTTGCATAAGTACCGGACTCTGTAATTGAATACCTATAGATTCTAAAGTGAGAGACTGCGTAAACTCTTCATTTGCATATGACCGGTTTTTTCTCTGTATCCATGACACACACACTATAGCGATAAGTTACACGTAGTCACATAGAATCATTATCATCAACATCCTGTAGCTATTTTCGTCTATACTTTACTGCTTTAAACATAGCAGGCTTCCAACAAAAACCCACACACTCTAACCATCACAAAATACGATGAGAGTAGTAACATAATTATACATTAAGTAGTATATATTTGTTATGGCGGGGTGCGTGTGCGTGTCTGTGTGCATGCGTGCTTGCGCGTGGGTGTGTTGTGCGTGTGTGTATTGCATGGCGTGCGGTGAAGTTATTCAGGCGGCTGTGCGTGTGTGTAGTGCTCCAAGAGAGAGAGAGAGAAAGAGAGAGAGAGAGAAAGAGAGAGAGAGGAAGAGGGAGAGAAAGAGGAAGAGGGAGAGGGAGAGGGAGAAGGAGAGGGAGAGGAATAGGGAGAGGGAGAGGGAGAAAGAAAGAGAGAGCAAGAGAGAGAGAATTTTAATCTTGGCAGCCATTCTATTCGGACGTGCATCTTAAGCCTAGGACACATTGCGTGATTTTCTACGCTGGCCGCTTGCGATCGATAAATACGGTGCCGGGTCCGCGCGGCGTGTCCGGTCTCACGGCAGCGTATTTCGCTCGCGATCCCATACGCCGGCGAAATTTTTTTCCCCACGAGAGCTCCGGACCCACCATAGATAGTGTTTTGTAATATATGGTTCGTATATATATGGTTGGATTATAGTTAGTGTTCGGGTTCGGGTTCGGGTTCGGGTTCGGGATAGGTGGTATTCATTTTACATTGTTGCTTCGAGGAAGTCGAGTGAATGAAGTGCGCTGATTGGCTGTGGTCCGGAACTCTCGCGGGAAAAAAATTTCGCGCCCGGCGCATCGCTCGTATTCAACATGTTGAATATTTCCGCCCTGTTTTTCGACACGGCACCGTATTTATCGATCGGCGGATCGCAAGCGGCCAGCATAAAAAATCGCACAGTGTGTCCTAGGCTTAAGTAAGAGAACACTGGTTCTGTTAGAGCTTCAGTCCTACCTCAAATAACGAAGTAGCATAGAACGCACACCAGATATATATAACAAGATGGCTACGATGTACATTTTAGCAAAAACGCACATAAAATGACAACAACAAAATTAATTCAAGGGGCTAAACCAGTTGCCGTACCGTGTCATAGTCGACGTTGACGAGCGAGTCGTTATTCACAGCAAGAATGCGATCGCCGACAGAGATGGCGCCACCGCTGCACTGGTCGGCGACGCCCCCCTTCTCGACGCTGCGCACGAATATCCCGATGTTTCCGGCCGCGTCGCCATCTTGTACCGTCATGCCGAGACCCAAGCCAGGCTGAGCGCAAAAATAAACACGAGAACAGCGATTAGGAAAGATCCGGAATTAAGGCGGCCGAATTTTCTCACTCGAATCTCGAAGAATCAAGTATTCATCGAGAATTCTTGCGGATACGTACGCACGGTCGATGTTTAGAAATTTTACACAGGGTTTGGAATATCTAGGGAACGCCCCGCTATACAGCGGATAACAGCCCCTGTCCTACCTGAACACATATTACACGAGGAACCCGGGGCTTATTAAACAGCCGATAACCAGCCCCTGTACCTACCTATACACATATGACACTAAAGGAACCCCGCTAACGGATAAACAGCACCCCTTACCTACCTATACACATAGTGACACGAAGGGAACCCCGCTATACACCGGCATAACAGCCCCCCCTACCGATTACACATATGACACTAAGGGAACCCCGCTATACAGCCGATAACAGCCCCTGTACCTATACACATATGACACTAAGGCGAACCCCGCTTATACAGCCGATAAACAGCCACCGTGTACCTATACACATTATGACACCAAGGTCGAAACCCGCTATTACAGCCGAACAGACCCCCGTACCGTATAGCACATATGACACTAGCGCGAAACCCCGCATACAGCTACAAACAGCCCCTGCGTACCTATTACACATATGACACTAAGGGCAACCCGCCTATACAGCCGCATAACACCCCCTGTACCACCTATACACATATGACACTAAGCGGAACCCGCTATACAGCCGATAAACAGCCCCTGTACCATACACATATGACACCAAGGCGAACCGCTATACAGCCGTAAAAACAGCCCCCTGCTACCTACCTATACCACATATGACACTAAGGGAAACCCGCTATACAAGCGATAACAAGCCCCCTGTTACCTATACAACATAAATGACACTAAGGGAACCCGCCTATACAAGCCGGATAACAGCACCCCCTGTACCTATGACACATATGCACTAAGGAAACCCCGCTATACCAGCGATAACAGCCCCCTGCTACCTAACACTATGACACAAAAGGAACCCCGCTATACAGCGATAACAGCCCCTGTACCTATACACATATGACACTAACGGGAACCCCGTATACAGGCCGATAAACAGCCCCCGTACCTATACACACTATAGGCCCACTAAGGGAACCCGCTATACAGCTGATAACAGCCCCTGCTACCATAATACACATATGACACTAAGGAACCCGCTAATACAGCCGAAACAAGCCCCCTGTACCTGATACACATATGACACTAAGGGAACCCGCTATACAGCGATAACAGCCACCTGCCTACCTATACACATATCGACACCAGGAAACCCCCGCTATAGCAGCCCGATAACAAGCCCCCTTACCTATACACATATGACACTAAGGCGAACCCCGCGTATACAGCTGACCAACAAGGCCCCTGTTACCATACACATATGACACTAAGGAACCCCGCTATACAGCGATAACAGCCCCCTGGGACCTACCTATACACATAGCACACGTAGGGAACCCCGCTATACAGCCGGATAACCAGCCCCCTGTACTATACACATATGACGACAAGCGAAACCCCGCGTATACCAGGCCGATTAACAGCCCGTGTACCTACCTATACACATATGACACTAAGGGAACCCCGCCTATACAGCCATAACAGCGCCCCCTGTACCATATACACATAAATGACACCTAAGGGAACCCCGCCTATACAGCCGATTAACAGCCCCCTGTACCTATACACATATGACACTAAGAAGACCCGCTATACAGCCGATAACAAGCCCCTGCTACTATACACATATGACACCAGGAACCCTATACAGCGATAACAGCCCCTGTACCTGATACACATATGCACACTAAGGGAACCCCGCTATACAGCTGATAAACAGCCCCCTGTACCTATCACATAATGGCCCACTAGCGAACCGCGCCTATACAGCTATAACAGCCCCCTGCTACCTATACACATATGACACTTAAGGAACCCCGCTATACAGCGATAACAGCCCCCTGTACCTATACACATTATGACACTAGCGCGAACCCCACTATACCAGCCGATAACACAGCCCCCTGTACCTCCGTACTATACACATATGGACACTAGGGAACCCCCATATACAGCGGTACGATAACAGCCCCCTGTACCTATACACATATGACAACTAAGGGAACCCCGCATATATCAGCCGATTAACAGCCCCTAGTACCTACTATACACGATATGACCACTAAGGAACCCGCTATGTACAGCCCGATAACAGCCCCCCTGGACCTATACACATATGAGCACCCAAGGCGAACCCCGCCTTATAACAGCCGATAACAGCCCCCTGTACCTATACACATATGACACTAAGGGAACCCCGCTATACAGCCGATAACAGCCCCCTGTACCTATACACATATGACACTAAGGGAACCCCGCTATACAGCCGATAACAGCCCCCTGCTACTATACCAATATGACACTAAGCGGAACCCCGCTATACAGCGATAACAGCCCCCTGTACCTATACACATATGCACACTAAGGCGAACCCCGCTATACAGCCATAACAAGCCCCCTGTACAACTACCTATACACATATGACACTAAGGGAACCGCTATACAGCCGATAACAGCCCCTGTAACCATATACACATATGACACTAAGGCGAAACCCCGCCTATACAGCTGCATAACAGCCCCCTTGCACCCTACCTATACAACATATGACATAAGGGAACCCCGCCTATACAGCCGATAACAGCCCCCTGTACCTATACACATATTGACACTAGCGAAACCCGCCTATACCAGCCGATACAGCCCCCTGCTACCTATACACATATGACACTAGGGAACCCTGCTATACAGCTGAGTAACAGCCACCCCGTTGCTACCTATACACATCATGTACACCTAAGCGGACCCCGCTTATACAGCCTGATAACAGCCCCCTGTGAACCTACTATAACATCATGACACTAGGGAATCCCGCCTACCTACAGCCCGTAAACAGCCCCTGTACCTACTTATACCACATATGACACTAACGGAACCCGCCCTATACAGCCGATAACAAGCCCCCCTGTACCTAATACACATATGACACTAAGCGAAAACCCGCTATACAGCTGATAACAGCCCCTGCTACCTATACACATATGACACTAAGGAACCCCGCATACAGTTGAATAACAGCCCCCCTTCCTATACACATTATGACACTAAGGACCCCGCCTTATACAGGCTATAACAGCCCCCTGCTACCTACCTCATAAACATATGACACTAAGCGGAAACCCCGCCCCTATTACAGCCGATAACAAGCCCCCTGTACCTAACCTATACACATATGACACTAAGGAACCCCGCCTTATACAGGCCATAACAGCCCCCTTACCTATACACAGTATGACACTAAGGGAAGCCCGCAACAGCATAACAGCCCCCCTGTACCTTATACACAGATGACACTAAGGAACCCCCGCTATACATGCCGATAACAGCCCCCTGTACCTATACACATATGGACGACTAAGCGAACGCCCGCTATACATCCCGAGAAACAGCCCCCTGCTACCACCATACAATATGATCACTAAGGGCACCCTGGCTATACAGCTGATAAACAGCCCCGTGACCTATACGACATATGACAACTAAGGGAAACCCCGCCCTATACAAGCCCATAACAGCCCCCTGTACCGATACACATATGACACTAAAGCGGAACCCCGCTTATACAGCTGA
>NW_014577170.1:382414-392249 GCF_000485595.1 Priapulus caudatus | reverse complement strand
TAACGGCCGGACACACAGCGCGATCTGCCATTCGGGCCGTGATGGGCATCGGCCTGATGGCTTCGCCCGCCAGTCGTGGATCACACCAGGCGATTGCATCGGCGATGGCATCGCTCCGATTCCTTGCTCAGCGCGCAGTGCGCTTTGGCTGCCATGAACTCTGAATTGGTGATTATTGTAAAATCGTGGCCGATGTTTATCGCCTGGTCGCGGACACACCAGGCGATATGCATCGGGCTCCGATTGGCATCGCGCCGATGCATTCGGCGGCGTATAATATCAAAAGGGCGTTTTTGAGCTGCTGCCGATTCGCAGTCGGTGCGATGAAATCGCGGCGATTGAGCTGACGACACCAGCGATTTTCCCCGCCCGATTGCCAAATCGCCTGGCTTGCGATTACCTGTTGGTCGTCCGGCCCTTCCAAGTGCGTCGAAAGCCAGTTGACGGTTTTAACGAGCGCTTTCATGCATGCGACGCTTCTAGATAAAATTCTACCACGGCCTAGCTCAGACAAACAGACGTCACGTAAAGCCACGACACTGACGGTGGGCACGCTCTGTAACACCCCCTGTACCGTACACATATGACACTATAAGCGGAACCCCGCTTATACAGCGATAACAGCCCCCTGTACCTATACACATCTGACACTACGGAATTCCCCGCCCTACTACAGCCGTAAACAGCCCCCACTGTACCTACTTACCACACTATGACACTACTAGGGAATTTGTCCCCGGCGCTCACTTCACCAGCTTGAGCAACGCAATGCACCGCTTGCCTACCTCATTTCTCCCCCTACCTCTTCATCCCCTCCCTTCCACCCCCTATGCTCCCTCCTCTCACCCCCTTTACTGATAACTTCACCTTATAGGGACTCCCCGCCTATACAAGCCGATTTAACAGCCCCCTGCCTCGCGTGCCTGTGTACGTTTACACCATATGACCACCTCAAGGGAAAACCCCGCTATACCATATAGTCGATAGACAGTCCCCTGCTTACCCACCCTGTACACAGATATGACACTAAGCGAACCTCCCCCGCTAGTACAGCCTGATTATACAGTCCCCCCCTGTACGCTAGTTACACAGTTAGTGAACTAATGGCTGACCCTCTACTACAGCTTTCCCCGATTTAATTCAGTCCCCCGCTTGTACCTTATTACACTCCTATGAGCAGCTTAAGGCGCATCCCCCCGTCAGCTATACAGCAGCGATAACCAAGCGCACCTAACGTAGTACCCCTACTAGCACATTTATTGGAGCACAATCGGGAAACCCCGCTTTATTACAGCGCGATAACAGCACCGTGGCATCGTGGGTGCGGGTATGCCTACACTATATTGTAAGTGTAAATTAACGGCGAATATCTGATACGACGACTGACATTTTTCACGAGTCAACCATCGAGACGAGAAAGATAGATAGGGTAATAATTTAAATGTTATCGCGACTACTCTAACTTGCGCTGCTTTACCCCTTTACACGCGCACCACTTCGTACGTGTGTCCGTAACGGTGGTCTACCTCGGGCCGTTCTGAGTTCCTGCCTCAGCTCGTGAACGCGGGGTGTACCTCCGATCTGAGCCTCTCCTCCTTTACACGTTTGGGTGACCCTTCCGTCTGGCGATCTGCTTTTTGCCGTAACGGCCGGTGACCACCTGATCTGGGCTTCTCTCACCTCCGAGTAAACGGGTTTGGTTAACCTTCGTCTGAGTCTCTCTCTCCCTCCTTTAACCGTCTATTCCGGTGACCTCCGGTCTGGGATTTTCTTCTTTTGTGCGCGGTACACGGGGGGTGGACCACCGTCTGGGGTTCCATCCCTCAGTAACGGTCCGTGACATCGCGTGTCAATTTTCGAGTTCCGTCCACTGTCAGTACACGGGAGTTATCTCCGTTCTGGAGCCTCGCCGTCAGTCGATTCCGTTTATCTCCGTCTGCATCGGCAGGCGTGGGTGCAGGGGGTTTGGCCGGCGTTGCTGGTTTGCTGCGTTAGCGCTAGCCTGCCTACACTTTGATGCTCGCGGCCCACCCCCTGTATGTACCTATACACAATGTGATTTCTGTCGACTGACCGAGTGACAGCACTCGCCCCGCCCTCTTGACACGGCGGTGTGCAGACCCCGATAACAGCCCCCCCCCGTAGTAACGCAACGTCACCTCAATGTGGTACTAACACATATTGATAGCCCACACCTTTAATTTAAACACGGCGCGAGACAATGGCCCCGTTGATGCCGTTCCTGCCTTGCAACACGCGCGCCGAACACTTGCCGTTTTTCGCGATTTCGTATTTTGTGTCACAGCCGATGTACAACCTGAGGTACGCACAAGATCTCCTTGGTACCCTTATACACATTTGACACCCAATCCCTATTGAGGTAAACCCCCGCTATATACGCGCGATAACAGCCCCTTGTACCTTATACATACATAGTATGCTGTATTTTGGTTACCACCTATTAACAATTAACAGCCCCCTGTACCTATACACATATGACACTAAAGGAACCCCGCTATACAGCCGATAACAGCCCCCTGTACCTTTCGCGCAATTGTCACGGCTGAGACATTCGGGTAGTCGTCGTAGTCGGCCAGCCTGCTGTCGACTTTGTTGGGTTTGACGTCGTCCACTGGTCGTGATTCAGTGCCATCCTGATGGAAGATGATCGCACATACAGAGATGATATACTCTATGATATACAGAGATGAGGTATGTAATAAAAAAAAAGTAGTAAAAATGGTAAATCGAACCGCCCGCTACCCTGGGGGTGTTGGCTAGGAATAGCCTTACGTGAATACCATGCTGGTAGGAGGGTGGTGGGGGTATGGATGGGGTGGAAGATGGGATGTGACTGTCTTCGATCCATCCCGGAATCTCTACCCGTAGGTTGAGTCCATCTGGCTGGATAGTGTTCAGATTGTGAATCCAGTAGGCTTCTCTTTTCATTAGACAGATGCGTAATGCTAGCTGTGTGGACAAGCGGCGGGTGCACGTACGCACGTACGCACGTACGCAGCGAATATCCCCGCAATCTCACAATGTGTGGGCGACACACCGAAATAAGTACCGGATGAAAAAGTCGACAGAAAACTGCCGGTTTCTTTCGTAGATGGTTAATGGGGGAAGAAAGGGCAGCTAATGGTTAGAGTAATAACGGGAAATGCGAGCCGCATCATTCTGTGAGAAAAAGTTGCTTCTTTAGTCTCGTAGCAAAGTCTCCTAATACAATTGTGCTCGTACGTGCTTTTACCCCACTGTTTTTGCTGTTGTTCGTTGTTGCAATCGATATAATTTCATCCTAAACAAACGCTAATTTTAAATGCCATACTCAATACGAGCTCCATTTGGTGAAAATAGCGTGTCGTACGAATGCCCCGCAACATCTTGTAAGACTGTCCTTGCAAGTGCGCATCACATATTCGCACAATAAAGTTATCGCACATACAGACGTTGTTACGAGGAGACATTAGCATCAGCTACAGTGACCCGCACTACTCTAGCACCTACTCTATGCAGCAGCATCTTAACAGCTCCATCGGTCGCACTCACGCACATCAGTAAGTGCATTAACGTGCGTCTAAAGCCGCCGAAAGAAACTGACGATTCAGCGTGTCACGCGCATTCACCCTGTCCCCCTTACACGCGCGTTTCCCGTCGCGCAAACCTTTCAAACTCTACCTCCGTGCGTGCAGCAGTGAAGGCATTGCAATTACCGTAGACGTAGTACCCACACGCGACGAAGAATTTCAACAGCGGGAGGGATTAACGCGTTGGGGCGGATTATACCAGGATTAAAACATGGTGGATATTAAAAGGAAGCCCGAAGCCATCATGCTGCGATCGCCGCCACGCACCTGCGCCACTAGCGTTCCGTAGAACCGGATCGGTTTCACAGCCAACTCGTCCAGGGGTTCGTCTCTCCTGTAATAACAAACAAGACGTATAGTAGGAGAGATGGCACGTGACTCGGACGTCGACAGCCGACGTTATTTATTGCTACGTGTGTAGGATCATGTGTCGGACCTGGCTAAATGGTCCATCCCCGCGGACGTGACCTATCTCGGGGCGCTGCGGGCAGGCAGTAATAAGCCCATTAGCATGAGAAACCGCCTCACGCGCTCCTGCCCGCCGGCACCACCGCGCAATGCTTGCCGGCATTCATGAACGCATCTGTAGATGTATGCGTTCCTGGCTGGCGACACAGCTCCTTCCCTCCCAGAGGAAGAAGAGGAGGAAGAAGAGGAGGAAGAAGAAGAGCAAGAAGAAAAAAAGAAGAAGGAAGGAAAAGAAGAAGACGAAAAAGAAGCAGGAAAAACGAAGAAAATTTGAAGATAAAAATGAAGTATATGAGATGAAGACGAAAAAGATGATGATGATGAAGAAGAAGAAGTAGTAGTAGTAATAGTAGTAGTAGTAGTAGTAGTAGTAGTAGTAGTAGTAGTAGTAGTAGTAGATAAGAACATGTTGAGGCTAACTTGGAAAAATCTATGTTCTTATACGCGGGTTTTTACTGTATATAACATTATATTACTCTGTATAACAGGGTACATGATAGATGGTATGCACCTATTCGCTGAGGCTTGACGTATCATGTTATAAGGATGCAGGAGATATTAACATAATGAACATCGCAAACACGAGTTAGCCGATGATATTATGAAATCCAGCAGAAGGGAGTTTGAATTTGAGATCGAGACAGTGTTGTATACCGCCTACATCGCCTACTCGACTACTAACACGCTATACGTTGTATAGTACGCCAATTATACCAAAGGTTATAAGTTAGTTTAACTGATTATTTTACTTTTCAAAAAGAACGGCGATTTAAAGAGATTGTCTTACAGAATGGCATTATATGCCCATTAAAAAACTAAAGCCTTTTAGAAAATATGGCAGGAAATCTACAGGAATTTTATTGGATTCATCTTCTTCACACAGAATTGTGCATGACGCATTTCACATTTAGAAAATGAGTTTTAATCCATTTTGCAAAAGTACCGGACTCTGTAATTGAATACCTATAGATTCTAAAGTGAGAGACTGTTAATCTCTTCATTTGCATATGACCGGTTTTTCTCTCTGTATCCATGACACACACACTATAGCGATAAGTTACACGTAGTCACATAGAATCATTATCATCAACATCCTGTAGCTATTTTCGTCTATACTTTACTGCTTGAACATAGCAGGCTTCCAACAAAAACCCACACACTCTAACCATCACAAAAATACGATGAGAGTAGTAACATAATTATACATTAAGTAGTATATATTTGTATGCGTGGGTGCGTGTGCGTGTGTGTGTGCATGCGTGCTTGCGCGTGGGTGTGTGTGCGTGTGTGTATGCATGCGTGCGTGTGAGTACGTGCGTGCGTGTGTGTGCATGCGTGCTAGTGCGTGCGTGCGCGTGTGTGTGTATGCACGCGTGCTTGTGCGTGTGCGTGTGTGCGTGCGTGTATGCATGCGTGCTTGTGCATGGCATGCGTGCGTGCGTATGTGTGTGCGTGCATCATGCTCTCACCTTGAGGATGGTTGCTGCATCTTCCTGCGTCGCCTGCCTCATGTCTTCGCCGTTCACACTAAGTATCTGATCACCGTGCATGAGTCTACCATCAGCCTCCGCCGCTCCTCCTTTCACCTGCACATCGACAATAGCCTGAACACCTTTACACAATAGCACGAACACCTTCACGCTATAGCACGAACACCTTCACGCTATAGCACGAACACCTTCATGCTATAGCATGAACACCTTCATGCTATAGCATGAACACCTTCACGCTATAGTATGAACACCTTCACGCTATAGCACGAACACCTTCATGCTATAGCATGAACACCTTCACGCTATAGTATGAACACCTTCACGCTATAGCATGAACACCTTCAAACGACGACGACGACGACGACGACGACGACGACGACGACGACGACGACGACGACGACGAAGAAGACGAAGAATATCCGGAGACAGGATGACGAGTGAATCTAGTTGACACATATCTGCGCATCGTAATTCCCAGTATAGGGTCTGTATAACGTCCCGCAGTCCCAATCTAAACATCACGTACCCATCATTGCATCAACCACTGCGCTTGACCTAATTTTATCTAATTTCCACAAATCAGAGCATGCCCCGTTGAGACGACCTAATGACTCTTAAAACCGGTAGGTGGCGAAGGATGTCAGGCCGTATAAGTGCCAACAAGGACAAGGCCACCTCTAAACTGTTAGCTAGTCGCGTTCTGATGGCACGAAGCTTTCGTCACCTAACGTTTTAACGAGTGTTCGATGATAACTGGTATTAACTGCCGTCGATTTCTTATCACTGACGTCATGGGGTTGCACACTCCGCAGTGGCCTAAACGCGAAATAGATAGCTGGGGGTTCCAATGTACCAACCGTACGTGCGTGCGTGTGTGCGTGCGTGTTTATGTGTCAGTTGAAGAAATTGATTAAATTTTGGGTGATGTGTAGAAGTGGCTGATAGCTACGAACGATTTTGACGTTGGCACTGAAATGGTGAATTCTGACACATTTTATGCATGCAAATAAAGTTTTGCAGTTAACCACCTTATGTAAGCAGGTGGCTCAACTAATCGTGTTCTTCGCGTCAGTCAACTGCGTAAACCGATGCAACCTCGACGGGTGCGTTACGAGTTCTTATACGTTGCGGTTAGTTAATGCACTGACGGCAGGCGATATCTATGACAGAAGTGATGTTTCGTTTGTGCGCGAAACAGGTCTGAGAAAAACGAAGCTGACTGGTCTACTGTGCTGCCGCCTATCGGCACGGCGACAGGGTATCTCAAAAAACGACAAGACAACTATTTCATTTGCGCACGATGGTACAGCACACACACACACACGCCCACGAGCCCGACTCAAGAACTGAATCTGAAAAATACACGCGAAGCAAAAAACCCCCAGCCACTGAGAACTGCTACGTGACAACGCATCACCTATAGCAGAGACCATCAATCTTACACCGATATCTGTGTACTGTACGATCTGACTGTAGCTACCGAGCACACAAGACCCCCCAACAACAACAACAACAAAAAAATGTCACACAGCATGGTCGAGGTAGGTGTCGTTGTAGAGCTGCAGAAGAAATAGTATTGTCAACAAAACAGCGTCTAAATTGATTTTAAAGCACTATTTTTACATTTAACTAAAAAAAAAATTTCAGACCACCAGACCCCCCTTGTTACTCGCTCGAGGACCCCCCCCCAATCCAAATTCCTGGCCACGCCCTTGTGAGCACATCCCTTCCCCGCACACTCTGATTTTTTCTCACAGCAGCATTGATTTCATAGAAGGGAAGCAGCTAGAACAAATAGGATGAGCGTCCGTGCAGACCGAGTAACTAACTAGCTTCATTACACGGCGCTAGTGAAATTCACTGAAACCTCCGGTTCAATCATTCATCCCCAGCCCGCGACTCTAACACACGTAAAATCCGATAACGTCCTTATTCATTTCATTTCATCGGCTTTCACGCGAGGCGCGCTCGCGTGCGGGGCTTCGCAAGCCAGAAAGCCATCTTTTTAAAATGATGACGGCCTGTCCGCTCAATATTGCCAATCTACGATAAACGACAGACGGGAAGATAAAACTGTGACGGACTCCGCTTGAGACAAAGCACTGATAAACAAAGCACTCATTAACAAAGACCATTTCTTATAGCTATCTTTAAATGCACAATAACAAACACACTAATTATGACGATAATTATAATAGACGCCGGTAATAACTATACGCAAAATATTGTTATTGGTAATGTTATTCAAGTCGCAAATTTTTGTTATGAACAACATGCTTACAATAGGAACGTCGTTAAAATAATCAGACACGAGAGAAACACGAAGAGGAAATTGGATACGAGCACAATACTGGGTACGAAAACATGTAGTAAACGGATATAGATATGCATATACTCAGCCCCAACATAACATACCCGAAACGAAAAAAAGGAAAGAAAATAAAATAATAAAACGAGATCACGAATGCAATATCCCCTCTCGACGCTTTGCTGTAAAATGCCGCACAACTTTAATCACTGACAAGCGTAGTTTCTCTGCAGTTTCTCATCTCGGGGACACTCAGAAACTATCACTTTATCGCATGGCTCGTATCCACGACGAATCGCTTAGAATTCGAGCAGGGAATTGCCAGGAGAGTGAATGTTTAACGTGTCTCTGGCTTGGATGAGGTGTATGTGTGTGTGTGGGGAGGGGGGGGGGTCCGTATATACGTGACGCATGCCTTCAGGGAAGAAATAGTTGGAACTGTGGCCTAGCTTCTATCGTCCCTAGCCGACGCTATACTTTGTAATTCATGTATATCGATCGCGCAGACGGTTTCACTCGACCGCTCCACACACTACACTTTCCGATCGTAGATATTTGTCACGCTGAAATCGAATTTCCTACAAGCATACAGTTTGTACCAACGTTCTGTTCTATTCTGTCCATATTATATGCCGTGTGTGCGTGCATACGTTCGCACGCGCGTGTACGTGCATATTTGAAAATAACTTACAATTAACTATGATGGCGGCACAATGACGACTACAACAATTATGCACATGGGCCGATGAGTATCTCATGTATTTGATTAATATGGAATAAGCTCGCACTAGCAATTTCACTGCGACAGATTATGGGATGAATGCAGATAAATGATTATATCAGTGATATTTACTGAGTATGTACGGTGGATATCTAGACAATGTGCCACTCTGCGGTCTGGCCATGTAGGGTTGCAAATGACGACTGCAAGACTGAAGCCTGACTTTACTCTCTAAAGCATGTTTGCTCACTACTTGTGCAATGATCGTCTGCCTGCCTGCTACACTGGCGCCACACAGTGGCAGCTATTGAAATCAAACGCGGTAGTCAACGAGAAAGGGGGTGTAGCCACGTGGGGTTAGGGTGTTACGGCATTCTCTCCAGCAGGGTAAACGTACAACACACACACACACACCACCCACGACAGAGTGAAAGGACACCGACGCATCCACACATACTAGCACAGCTGACTGTAACGTATAGCAACCTGGGGAAGAACAGTTGAAGCTCATCTACTCGTGGTATCTCGCGAAGCTCCATGGCCACGTGGTTTAGTATAATTTACAAAGGAGGGCTCACACAGTTGATATACATATACAGTTTTAACAGCCGAACATTGAAACTTACCATTCGAGCCTACTGTTGCAAAAACAAACCAAATCAGAGCTAGAATAATTGAAATGAAATACTATTTCAACCGAGGATGAAAAGAATAGCCTATATATACGAAACTCTGCCAAGAAAGATTTCACCAGCAGGAAAACGAGGCTACGAGAAACCTTTCGAGCCTAGCACGCACGTACTAACGTACTATACTGACGCAAACCCTTAGAATACTTCGCAAACGAAACCATGGAAACGCCCGCTTGCATCGGCAACACTATGTGCGCGTGTGTATAGTCACGCATTTTCCGCGCATGCCATTAACGCACGGATATACTCCGAGCGGATATTCTTACGAAACTCCCACCAGGCATCTCTCTACTCCGGATTGATTTTCCACAGGGATTCGATAGTACAGAAGACGTCGTATTATGCAGTACACTAATAGCCGACTCGCAGGCTGATAGCGCGCGCTCTGAAGGTTACCGAAGGATAGCGACATCTATCTGAATAGTTATCGCCCGAACGTCTGTATTGATTTCTGGGCGAGCGGGTAACTAACGATGGAGACAAACTACTATAGGAGAGAGAGAAAGAGAGAGAGAGAGAAAGAGAGAGAGAGAGAGAAAGAGAGAGAGAGAGAGAGAGAGAGA
>NW_014577170.1:379839-381530 GCF_000485595.1 Priapulus caudatus | reverse complement strand
ATTAGGGGTTAGGGTTAGGGGTTAGGATTAGGGGTTAGGGTTAGGGTTAGGGTACACTTCTGTAGTACAAGTCTGGTACACTTTGTGTATACATATATGTACCTCGGGTACATATCTGTAGTACCTGTTACGACAACGACCCATTGAGCCTCACGTAGTTATAGCACTTTCAGACTAACAAACGCTCACAGCAGTCCTTCATGACCACCCGGGCGGCCAGTTATAGCGAGCAGAGTGAATTTTACTAGTGAAACTACAACAAAACGTCACAGCAAAGGGCGCCGGGTTTAAAAATTTACATGGCAGCATTGTTCCCGTTTCGAATGCGACGGTGCTGCCACGTGAATGCGTAGGCAACGACGCGACGAGGAGGGGCGGGGGGGGGTCATTCTAACTTTTTATACTCTTTATACCAGACCATAGATCTCGGATTAACAGAATATGCAGAGAATTCGGGCATTCTAAGCATTCGCCCATCAGTGGTGATCATGGTGGAGGCAGGAAACAGAAGAGAGGACAGTGGAGATGAATTGATCGTTTGCCTACGACTCCGATGCAACCTTAACCGTTACAGGCACCGCACGCACGCCAGCGCTCGATTCTGTGAAGTGGACACTGAGTCAAGCCCTCCTCCTCCTCCTACTCCTCTCCTCCACTCTCCCACACTCTCGCCTCCTTGTGAATTACGTCACGATTGATACGAGTTCTGCTCGTCTGGCGCGATGACGTCACAGCCACCGCCATCATGGCACACGCGCCTGCGTTACAATAACGACGCGCTAACGCCGACGGAAATTCTTCCAGGGGCGTGTACAGCGGGGGGGGTCCAGGGGGTCCGGACCCCCCCCCTGCTAGCGCAGAAAACGCATCTAAGGGAGTCTAATTTCAAAAAAATTATGGGGGAGGGCCCCCCAGACCCCCCCTTCGCGTGCTTGCAAGTTTGGGTTACGGTTAGACTTCCCCCCCCCTGGTACAAATCCTGTACACACCCCTGCCTTCGCGGCAGCTACGACGACGAAGAGCATCACGAAAAGCGCAACAGCAGTAATACGAGAATCATCGAGCAATCGCTGCGCGCCGTTACCTCAGCAAAATGATCTTGATGATGTTGCCTTTGAGCCCTTTTATCATCGCAGACGCGTTGAGGTGACTGCGTCCGTACACGACAAGACCATTGACCTGCAGTCAGCAAGAAAAACTCACGTGAATTAGCCATCGCGGATGAACGCGGGAAGTGCTGCTGCGTGGGCGGGAGGTCTTTATTCTGCCTGACAGCCGACATGATGGAGAGAATTCTTCTAACGCGCGTGTGGAATAGAGTGGTGAGGCGGTTCCAGCCTCTACTTTTCGAGAGTGTGAAAATAACCGAATCACGTCGCATCCACTGATATGTAACAATTTGGAGAAAAAGAAACTGCAATTCAAAAAAGTGGTGAGCTGGGTGGGCCTCCTCTTACGAGAGTGTGAAAATAACCGAATTGCGTTGCTTCCACTGATACGTAAAAATTGAAAATAATGAAATAGAAACTGCCATTCGATGCAGCGAGTTTTTTTCGGCCTTTGGCATCTGGAAACAGAGACCGGCTCCCCGCTAACTTCTCACCGCAGCCCCCCGGGCAGCGAGCAATGACGCAGCACACACACACACACACACACACACACACACACACACACACACACACACGCGCGCG